>NC_077227.1:716503018-716680518 GCF_027887165.1 Monodelphis domestica | reverse complement strand
CAATGGCTTCCTCTGAATCAAGTCCTTGAGCCCTCTGCAGTCTGGGACGCAGTGGCATGCCCTCTCGCCCTTACCTCTCTCCTCTCTAGGGTTCTGTGGCTCCACTCTCTGCTCGGTCTCTTCTGTATCCATCTGGCTTCTCTTTCTCTGTCTCCTCTGCTGACTCCTCCTCCAGGGCTCTCTTCTCTCCTTCCTTTATATTATAACTTCGCTTGGGATCTCATCAGCTCCCATGGACCGAATGGCCATCTCTAGACCGATGACTCTCAAAATGACCTCTCCTGCCCCAAATTCTCAGTCTCAGATCTCCAACTGCCTTTCAGACCTCTCAAGCCCTAGCTAGAACTCCAGTGGCTCCCTATTGCCCCTGAGATCAAATGCAAATTGGCTCTGTTTGGCATTCGAGGCTCTTCCAATCTCTCCTTCTACTCTATTCTCCCACCAGTACCCTTGGACCCTGTGACAATGCCCTCCAGTCTCTTCTACCCCCAAGATACTACATCTCTGGGCATTTTCATTGGCTTCCCTCCATGCCTGGAACATTGTCTCTTCTCCACTGCAACTACTGACCTCCGTGGCTTCTTTTAAGTCCCAACTGAAATCTCCTCTTTTACAGGAAGCCTTTCCTGACCCCTCTTAATTCTAGTGCCTTCCCTCCGCTAATTATTCTCTACTTATCCTGAGTAGAGCTTGCCTTGTCCATATCTGTTTGCTTGTGGCTCCCCCCAGTAGATTATGAGCTCCTTTTGCCTCTTTTGAATCCCCTGTGATTAGTACAGTGCCTGGCACACAGTAGGTGCTTAATAAATGTTGATTGATTGATGTTGACCAGAAGTCTCGTCTTCTAAGCCTGGACCAAGAAAAGAATAAGCAGGTGGTATGTGGAATTGATCTAACGTATGGAATGGAGGGGGAGAGGCAGTTCACAACAGATGAAGTGACACACCTTTGTACTTATCATCTTATTTTTGTTTCTATATTGTATTCTTGTCTCTTAAAAAAAAAAAAGACAACTATATTAGTTAATAATTTTCCTGGATAGATACACAGGTCTCTTTAATTCAATTCAGCAAACATTAAGTTATTTATCTGTGCTAGCCACTGTCTTCAGACAGCTGCCATATTAGAATTATTTCTATTGCATATCCAGAATTTCAGTGGTTCAATGTCAGAGGATTTGCATTCCAATCTCACATTTGGTATTTTCTTCCTCTATGACCTTGGGCAAGTCACTAAACCTTTATGAGCTTCAGTAAACTTAGGGGGTTGGGCTAGATGGTTTCTGGATCTAAATCTGTGGTCCTATCATTTTATGAACCTCCGATCCCTTCTCCCTAGTTTCCTAGGCCATGAGATCCAATCTGTCCTTTCTGTGATCCCTTTGAGATCTGCTTGATGCCTAGATTTCCTTCAGAAATAGTAGTCACTTTCCCGAGAAATTCCAGTTCTTCCTTGTTAGTAAATGTCAGGTCCAGAATATCAGTTTCCCTCCTGACTTCCTCCATCATTTGAAAGAACAAGCAGGGAATAGTTGAGTGACTTTAAAGCATAATAGACTGTTGTTGGACTGCCAGAATGCCAGGAAAACAGGACCTTAGCCCCAAGGAGGGCAGTTTGTAGTCTTTTTGTTTTCTTTTTACCTTCCATCTTAGAATTAATACTGTGTTTTGGTTCTAAGGCAGAAGAAGGTAAGGGCTAGCTAGGGATTGAGGGTTAAGTGACTTGCTCAGGGTCACACAGCTAGGAAGATTTGAACCCAGGACTTCCTCTCTAGGTCTGACTCTCAATCCACTGAGCCACCCAGCTGTCCCTCATTTGCAGTCTTTAATTGGGGGAAGGAAAAACTCAGACATCTGAAAGACTTACTGATTGAAGTCAAATAATAAATACAAATCAGTTTGACAGAGACTAGAAATGGGAATTGGATCCAAAATTGTATAAGAAGATTCCAAGCTGTTCCATGCTACAAAAATCTACCTTTAGAGTAGTAGCTGGGGTGCCCTTCATGAGAGAATTTCCTGAAAGCTACTCCAAATTCAAGGAATATTAGAGGGCAGCATTCCCTCAAAGATCGTAGCATATAAGCCCCCACCAATCTGTTTCTATAACACTCAAAGAAAATACAAATTCAAAGCAAAAGACATTTAATCAGTGACAAAAAAAGATTTCCCCCTTACGGACAAGGGAATACTTTTCCACGGGTCACCACAAAATCAGGAATAGATATGACTGACCAGAAAACATACACACAGGGTGAGGAGATACCACAGCTCTGAGCAACTCATGTTCCTGGTTGCTTTCCGGAAGTGCCAATGTCTTCTTTCAGTTATCAGGTTGAGATAATTTCTGTGGTTGTTGCTGATCACAGGTGGTTGTCTCTGCTGCTCTCCTATTATTTCATGGCCTCTTTCTCTCCCCGAGGGAAGGGTCTATCAGCTATTTTGTGTGATAGCCCCAGGGGCTTTGTTAGCTCTTTTGAAATAGAGACCTCCTCTGACAGTATCTAGCTAGATAGTAGCCAGCCAACCCACTGACTAGCTAGAGAAATTCTTAGTCATTTCAGTCTATCTTTTGAACTAAACCCTTCTGCTACCACTTGAACTAAGTCGTTTTAAACTCTTGTTTGACAAAATTCCTTTTTTCAGGGACCACCTGGGTCCCTGCAAATCATCCCTGGAGTTCTCAGCAGAATTACAAAGAAGCTGAATGGAGCTGTGATAAGAGGGTTCCTTTCAACTCCCATCATGCGTCCAGCCCAAGCAAATCACTGAAGCTGGTGACCTTGGTTCTGCTTCCCCCTAGCAACCAAAAGCAGATACCAATATTTTCCCTACAATACTATATGCTGCAAATCACTGAACTCCTCAGTCTTAGAAGATCAAAACGGTTAGGCAACCTGAAGGGCAATGAAAAGATGGATGGTGGTTATCAGCAGGCTATATAGCCTAGACAATGACTTGTGGGAGAGGTGTCGAAAAAGATATTGTTGGGGACATCAATGGACAGAAAAGAAAGGAGTCCAGCTGGGGATGTAGCAAATGGGGAAGAGAATACATACAGTTGGAGTACCGTATGGGGTCTCAGAAATATCAAACAAACCAGAGGAAGCCCTCCAGCATGGTGGCAAGATAAAAGATTTGCCCCAGAATCCCAATGGAGAAGGACAAGCAGAGGTTGCGATAGGCATCTACGGGATAAGTACCACCCCCCTACATGGATGAGATTACAGGAAGACCTCCTCCGGAACTCTGATTACAGCATCCATAGCTGAAATAGACTATGATTCAACAGAATGGCCTTATAAAGTAATGGCTTATCTGCCTGAAGGCAAGATGATCTCAGAAGCAGTGTTGGGTTGCAGAAGAAGGTCCAATGAACTTGGAAAGGCAGACACAACTCATATGGCGACCAGAGAGAGAGAGCCAAGCCCTGCTTCCTCACTCACTCTGCTTCCTCATTATTGTTAACCCCAAAAAATCACAGGACCACCAAAGTACTTATAATAATGGTCGTCTTTAATCAAGGTGGGAAGATGCCGAGAATCTGAGTCCTGCGACAGCCAATGAACTATAAAATGCGATGTGCTTATATAGATTTCTGGAGAGAAGGAAGGGCATATGCTCTGCCACCCATTTGGGAACCAACAGGCCACTGTCTTAAAATGTCTGAGAGAGGGGCAGCTGGGTGGCTCTGTAGATTGAGAGCCAGACCTAGAGATGGAAGGTCCTGGGTTCAAATCTGGCCTCATTATTCCATAACTTTGCCATAGTTAAATTATAGGTTTAACCCCTATATGTCTTAAATGCCTTAAAAGCTGTGTGACTTTGGGCAAGTCACTTAATCCCCACCGCCTAGCCCTTACCATTCTTCTTCCTTGATAGTATTGATTCTAGGACCAAAGGTAAGGGTTTAAAAAAATAAATAAAATGGCTGGGAGACTAGGATACCTGGGAGCAGCCTAGATACAAAAGGAGACACTTGGGACACAGAAAGGGTACCTAAAATTGCTTGTCAGCTCTGGGAGAGGAGAGGGAAGAGGGGAGGAAGAGCAAATAAATCATGTAACCAGGGGGAAATATTTAAAAATAAAAATAAATTTTAAAAAATTAAAGAGGAACGGTACCTAAGATTTGATTTTGTAGCTAGGGTGGTCAAGGGGTGCTTAAGGGTTTGTAATTCAGTCTGGGCCATGGGTCGGTCAGTGGTTTCTTGAAGACGGGTTATCAGGGACAAGGGTCAGCCCTTTGGGGTTTCATGGTTGCCACCATTAAGTGGGACTAGAGATATCGGAGCTGCTAAGCAAAAAAGGTGAATTTGAGGGAAACACTTGTGAAGCTGTAACGAGTATAGATAGGAGTCAGGGAGGTGGGAGCGACTATTATTATCTCTTAAAATTCCTTCTAGCTCTAAGATCCCAGAGTCTGTGATTATGCCTCACTTCCAGCCCCTGTCCCAGGAAGGGCTCAGCCTGAGGCAGATCTCTGTAGATTTGGAGTTAGGAGAGAGGTGCTGGGGAGAAGGGAGAGAGGGGAACAGAAACTGACCGAGAGACTCATTCTCCTTCCCATGCCAGAGGTTAAAAGAAGACCAAGGAAACATTCAGGAACTTCACTTTTTATTGCAGAAATTGACTCTTTTCTAGTCCTTGAAAACTTGCGGAAGACTGTTGATTTTAATAAGCTGGGATTATTGGGGGAAGGGGGCTGCGAATCGAATCGTGGGAGTTTTTCAAGGACCCCAGGCTGCTATCTCTACATTAGCAATGGGCAGCCTGAGAAGTATCTATATGGGGGAAAAAAAGAGAGAGAGAGAGAAAGAGGTTTAAAAGGGAGAAAAAAAGGCAGCAGCTAGGTTTTTAACATGCTCCTGGGGGATACTTTCAAAGCATTTCTCTTTTCTTTGGAGTCTCACAATGACTTGGTGTTGAAGTGTTTCTATTGTGCCTGGGACAGTAGATAGAGCTTTGGATTTCCAGCTGGGGGATCTGGTTTTGAGTCCCATTTTGATACTTTTGTTGGCAAATCACTGAGTCACTTACCTTTTGTGAATCTGAAAAAAGTGGGAAAAATTAGGCTTTCCGGACCCACCTCCCAGGGATGTTGGGAGAAAACAATACTGTAAACCCCAAGTGCTCTGGAAATGTGAGTCGCTGTTTTCTTTAGCATTTTACAAAGATTATCTCATTTGCACTTCACACTAACCCAGGGAGGAAGGTGCTAGTAGTATGATTCCCATTTTACAGCTGAAGAAACTGAGTCAGATAGAGGTGGGTTTTTGTTTTTGTTTGTTTGTTTTTTTTTTTCAAGTAATTTGTCCAAAGTAGCATGGCTAAAAGTGTCAGAGGCCAGGGTTGCAATGGAGAGAGTCAGGAAGACTTATCTTCCTGGGTTCAAATTCAGCCTCAAACACTTGCTAGCTATGCAAACCTGGGCAGCTCACTTCATCCTGTTGGCTTCTATTTCCTCATCTGTCAAATGAGCCAGAGAAAGAGATGGCAAACCACTCTAGCGTCTTTGCCAAGAAAACCTGAAATGGGATCATGAAGAGTCAGGCACGACTTTAAAAAATGACACGACGACAACTTCCTAAATCCTTATTGTACTCTATCGTGCCACCACTTTTCAGAGGAAGAAGCTAAGACCCAGAAAAATTAAGTGACCTACTCGACATCAAAAGAATTGGGACCACCATCCTAGATCTCAACAAGTCATCCTAGCACTGACACCACCCTACGTGGACGGGTCCCTCCTTTCATCCTTATTTCTTTCCATTCCTTCCTGCTGTTCATCCTTTCTTCTTCCTTACCTGCTCCAAGAGGCCATCATATTAGTGACAGCTCGAGTGTCACTAAAGGGTCATACCCAGGATTTGAAGGGCAGAAAAGGCGACAGGAAGCCAAATCAGCAGCAGCAGCAGCACCCCCCGGACCCCGCTGCCCCTCAGGAGTTCTTACCAGCCGCAGGGGATGATCACAGGTACGTAGTGTTCTGAAGAAAAGACTCAAACATCTTCAGAGCCTGGGCTGGCCGATACTGGGGAACCATGTGCCCCGAGCCCTGGGGGGCAGACAGAGAGAGGTGAAGAGGACTCACAAATGGGAATAAGTCCACAAGTTCCCCACGTGTGGGCTCGGACTGTTGGAAAGGGAGTCCCGTGGTGAGCGCAGGCTTGGCCGCAAGGGAGATGCGCCAGGGATGAAGCTGTACCGAGTGTCAATATCCCTGGAGTGTCAATATCCAAAGTCACGCCTAGGAAATGAGCAGACTCGGGACGAGGCGATCATTCTTGGCATGGACTGAGACTATCCAGGAGACACCAGGGACACCGCAGAAAGAGAGCAGCCCAAAGAACCTGCCTCATGGAGCCACCCAGTCCTTCCTGGACACTTGGCCTATGTCAGCTCAATTTCATTCTGTTCTGTGCAGAAGAGAGGCAACAAGGCCAAACAGATAGGATGTTGGATCTGAGGACAAGAAGACCTAGATTCAAATTCTGCTTCCTACCCGTGGGATCATGGGTCAGTCACCTTAACTCTCGGAATTTGGGCAATTTTTGAAAACTTTGATTTATAAAAAGCTGCAGTGACTTTTTGATGTTTGATGTTTTTTTTTAATGACTTTTTGATGTTAAGAAGATCTGCATTCAAATTACGCTTCAGACACTTAACTCTGTGACCTTGGGTAAGTCATTTAATCTTTGCTAGCCTCAGTTTACTTATCTGTCAAATGGATATAACAACAACAACAATAATAATAGCACCTACCTTTCCCAGGGTTGTTGTGAGGATAAAATGAGATCATATATGTAAAATTGTATGTATGTAATACATGTAAAATTACATGTATGTATGTAATATATGTAAAATATATATAAAATATATGTAAAATTGTTAACCTTAAGGCACCACATAATTGCTAGATACTATTAATTTATACAGTTGATGGATATACTGGATGTGTACAGAGCACTGTGAATGCTCTGTTCCAGCCAGATTATCCTCGTCTCCTTCCCAGCACCCCCACACCATCCTCAACACAAAGAGATTCGGATAGTGATGAAGATATAACCTCAAGTCCTGATTCCTCTAGAGATAAGTCAACAAGCATTTAAATATTATTCAGCGAGCACTTGAGAACATGGACTGTGCCATCATGTTTTCATCTCTGTATTCTCATCGCTTAGCACAGGGCATTGAAAAGAAAGCCCAAACAAACGCTCGCCTTCTGGCTTAGTAGCAATTCTAGACACCAGAGGGGCAAGGACTAGGCAATCGGGGTTAAGTGACCTGCCTAGGGTCACACAGCGAGAAAGTATCTGAGGCCAGATTTGAATCCGAGACCTCCCCTCTACAGATCTAGGTTCTCTATCAACTGGGCCATCTGCCTGTCCCTATATTCTCACCATGTAGCACAGGGCATTGCACGTAGTAGGTACTTCACAAATGCTTACTGAATTCATCTCCACCAACAGTGGCTTTTGAGTCCTATTGACTGTGACCTCCCTTGGGCTTCAGTTTCCCCATTTGTTTCCTTGAGATCGTTTTTGGGGAGCTCCCTTCCCCTCTGCAACATTCCCATTCCTATGCGATCAGAAGACTGATAGCCAGATTCTGATTCTGTAAGTGTAAGTCCAGGGGAGGTCAGATCTATTATCATAATAATACGAAGATGTTTTTATTTCTAATGCAGTAAAAATCTACAGATCAACCAATACTTATTAAGTGTCTCCTATGTGTCAGGCACTGTGCTAAGCAGTAGGGATGCAAAAAGAGCAAAAGACAATTTGTTCTCTCCAGAAACATGCAACTAACGAGGGAGACAACATGTAAACAGATAGCCATAACCCATATGAACAAAAGCTCTGTGGTAGGAAGTTCTCAATCCTTTTTTTAAATTCTTACCTTCTATCTTGGAATCACTACTGTGCATTTGTTCTAGGGTAGAAGCTAGGCAATAGGGGTTAAGTGACTTGCCTACGGTCACCTAGCCAGGGAGTGTCTGAGGCCAGATTTGAACCCAGGACCTTTTGTCTCTAGACTTGGCTGTCAATCTGCTAAGCCACCTAGCTGCCCCATCCTCAATCATTTTTAAGGGTGTCCACTATATTATGTTGTATGTTTTTTAAAAAGCTTATCCTTCCTTCTTCCTTTCTTTTCCTTCCTTCCTTCCTTCCAACCCTTACCCTCTAACTTAGAATCAATAGTAGGTATTTGTTCCAAGGCAGAAGAGTGGTAAGGGCTAGGCAATGGGGATCACACAGCTGGGAAGTGTCAGAGGCCAGATTTGAACCTAGGACCTCCCATCTCTAGACCTGACTCTCAATCCACTGAACCACCTACTTGCCCCCAAAACCTTTTTTTTTTTAGTTTCTTAAAGGTTCAATTAGTTGTATGTGAGATGGGAGAAGGTTATCTATAAATAACCAAACATACTACAAAAGGTATCATTAAAATATCAAGAAATGAAGAAAGAAAGTAAATGTCTGGGGCTCTATCTTGCTCTTTAAAAGAAAACCCAACAAAGTCAAATTGTAAAAAATTGAAGGAGAGTTGTAAAGGGTCCAGAGGCCCCAAAGCTTGCCATGCTGATGTAATCCAACCCACAACTTCACAGAAAAAAGAAACAGACCCAGAGAGGCCGAGTGATTTGCAGGTCACACAGCCAGGAAGCCGAAGGAGGACACAGGCTCCAAAGCAGATGCATCCTCACTCCCCTAAGCTGCCTCCATCCATTCCCACCTAGGTCTGATGTTCCCAGGGTTCCCTTCAGTCCCTCAGAGCCTTTTAAAAGCTGGGAAAGCCCTCTAAGTAGCCCCCAGGGGATCCAGTGTGGCTTCAAGTCCTTTAAGGGCTGTCCCATCCTCTGTAGAATACTGGTGAGCAGAGAAGGAAGCACCTTACCTTGACGGTCAGGAAAGTGATCCGCTCATACTCCTTAAAGAATCCTGCAACCTGGTTTTTGTAGTACCAAGGCTGGTAGGGGCTCATCACCTGTGAGAACCAGGGAAAGGGGGATAGTCTGAACGACTATTCCACTAAAGTACCTACTGTGTGCTGAGCTCTGCCCTAGGCAAGAGAGGGCACACAAAGCCAGCCTGCCCCTCAGCATCCTTCTCACTCTGTCATGGCCACCCTCAGGGCAGTTGCCCGGCCTCCTCCTGAAACTATAGCCAAGAGAGAGGAGTTAACTCTTAAGCATTCAATTTTAATATTATTGCCTTCTTTTATAAACCCTTACCTTCCATCTTAGAATCATTACTGTGTATTAGTTTCAAGGCAGAAGAGCAGTAAGGGCTAGCCAATGGGGGTTAAGTGACTTGCCCAGGGTCACACAGTTAGAAAGTGACTGAATTTAAATTTGAACCCAGAACCTCCCTTCTCCAGACCTGGCTCTCAATTTACTTAGCCACCTAGTGGTCCTCTAACTTCCCTTTCAAAGCTCTTTTCTACATCTCCCCCACACCAGAAGGCAATGTGTCCTTTTGTAACTCTCTTTAGAAATCACATCTTCCTAGATATAAATGTGTTCTAAGCAGGAGGTTCCCACACTTCCTCCGCTCCCAACTCCACCACCCCCTTCTCTTCTCACGGGCTGGTTCAGGGACTCCACAAACTTCTCCGCTCCCAAGAAGTTGCAGGCCATATCAGTGTCCCCGTTGTACACCAAGACACGGATGTTGTTCTGCAGTAACTCCTGATAGAAGGGAGCCATGTCCATGTACTGTCTCTGGTAGTGAGAAGTCACCAGTGTGCTGTAGGGAAGAAGAGAAAAAGGAGCAGCAAACGTATAACTATGGTAGAGGGAGAATGAGAGCCAAATCAAATTAACAAACATTTATTATTAACAATTATAATCATCATCTTATTATCATTGTCAAAAGAGGCAAAAAGGCAGCTAGGTGGCACAGTGGACAGAGCACCAGTCCTGGAGTCAGGAGGGTTCAAACTGAGCCTCAGACACTTCCTAGCTGTGTGACCCTGGGCAAATAACTTCACCCTATTTGCTTAGCCCTCACCCTTCTGTCTTAGAGTTGTTACTAAGACAGAACGTAAGGGATTTTAAAAAAAGAGATTGAGGCAAAAGATAGTCCCTGTCCTCAAGGAGCTCATAATCTAATGGGGGAAGATAACATGAAAACAAATATTTTAAAAATCAAGCTCTATACAGACTAAATAGAAAATAATTAACTGAGGGAAGGCACTAGAATTAAGAGGGGCTAGGAAAGACTTTTTGTGGAAGATGGGATTAAAAAAACAAACATTAATGTTCTACCTTAGAATCAATATAATGTATTGGATCTAAGGCAGAAAATAGGTACGGGTTAGGGCAGTGATGGCGAACCTTTTAGAGACAGGGTTCCATGCCCCCCCCCCACTGAGTGCCGGGTGAACTCCCCCTTTGCCCCACACAGGGGAGGGAGGAAGCACTCTAATTGGGCTGCTGGGCAGAAGGGTAGGTGAAGTGAGGAATGTCCTCAGCCATTGTAGAGAGGGGGAGGGGAGTGGCCCAAGTGCATTCTGTTTCCCTCTAGCTTTGCCACCCGTGAGCCGTCCATCATACCCCCTGTGTACTCCCATGGGGCTGCTGGGCAGAGGGATGAGGGATGTGAAAAAATGTTGTAATGTATGGTAGAGGGGGGAGGGGAGCAGCTCCTCCTAAGTCTCTCTGCCTTTCTAGTAAAAAATTGGGGGGGGGGTGAGGGAATAGGGCAGCCGTGTGCCCACAGAGAGTGCTCTTTGTGCCATCTTTGGCACTTGTGCCATACGTTTGCCATTACTGGTCTAGGCAATGGGGGTTAAGTGACTTACCCAAGGTTACACAGCTAATATCTGAGGCAAAAAAAAAAAAAATCTTCCTGACTCCAGAACCAACAGTCCACCCACTTCTCCACCTAGATGTCCTATGTTTTAAATACTGAGGATTCAAATAAAAAATGGGGATTACCATTACCACCATCATAAAAACCAAGGGACCTTTCCATTTGACTTAAAGCTGAAATCCCCCACATATGCTGTCTTCCCACTGGAATGTGAGCTCCTTGAGTTGAGAATGTCGCCATTTTTCATTTGTATACTCAGCACTTAGTCCAGTGCTTTGTGTATATATATTGTGTTTAATTAAAGCTTTTTCATTAAACTCATTCATTCATTCATTCACGTCTCATCAGTTTCTATATCTGACCTCAACAGGTTTTCCTGACTGAAACACAATCTCATCCACTTAGCCTCCGGGGTAAGCCCCAAGGGAAACCCCCAAAGCCCCACTGGGGACTCCCCCAGCCTCTTATCCCCCTGAGCAAGGACTATCCAGTCCCCTGAAGGGCCTGGAGACACCTCCTTCCTTCAGCAGAACAGCAAGGGGCCAGCTTACCTGCAAAGTTCCCAATTGGGGAGGAACGCAGGGATGTGGAGGGCCTGCCTCACATTGTCCTGGTTCAGCCACACGTACATAGCAGTGGCATTGATGCACTTAGGGACTCCAGGAATGGGAGCTCCAGGGGGCTAAAAGCAAACAAGGAGAAAATTAAAGGTGGTTCAGGGAGAATACACAGCAAAAGCCCAGATTCCCTCCCACTCTTCTATCCCCAAACTGAATCTTCCCAAAATCCCTTTTGAGATTAATTCCCCTCCCATCTTTAGAAGATTCTCCCCCTCTCCTCTTTAAGCCTTCATCTCAAGCCCACCTCTTCCTCCCTGACTCTGCTCCCATCATGGTAATGACTTAGGTATAGAATACTTCAGAACCTCATTTCCTTCTCATAACTCTATGAGGTAAGTAGGGAAATATTATTGTCTCCATTTTAGAGATAAAACTGAGGCTGGGGGAAAGGGTGCCAGCTAGAAGACCAAGGCTCTTCCAACTACACCATGCTGTCCCCATATAGCAGGGGAGAACTCTGAGCAGGGAGGGGAAGGCAGAGGCAGTCTTAAGAATGAAATGGATGCTGTGTGACCCTGGGCAAGTCACTTCACCCCCATTTCCTAGCCCTTACCGCTCTTCTGCCTTAGAACCAATACAGAGGAGGGATTCTAAGGTGGAAGGTAAGGGTTAAAATAAAACAAAGATAGAAGAAGAATGAAATAGATGGTCAGGGAGGGGCTGCATACAGGTAACTGACCACTTTGAAGCCTCAAAGCATCCCTGAATGGACACTTCCTGGCAGGTCCTGGACTAGGCACTGAGGGAGATGACATGGTGGCAATTCTGGAATGACTGAACTAATGAACTGAAGTGCAGAGGATGGGTAAAAACTCTGGGCTAAGCACTGGGGATAGACAGAAAAGCAAGACAGTCTTGGCTCTAATGGTGCACACATTCTAATAGTAGGGGATTATTACAGGCGCACAAATAACCGGAATATAAAAATCAAATACACAAGAATATATAAGAAGCGGATCAGAAAGGGACAAACATAAAGTCCTTTGTGAAGTCCTTGGAGGATCAGGGAAAGCATTCTGGGGAAGGTGGTCTAGGGGATAGAACACCAGGCCTGAAGTCTGGAGGACCTGGGTTCAAATCTGTCCTCAGACACTTTCTAGCTGTATGACCCTGGGTGAGTCACTTAGCCCTGCTTGCCTAGCACTTACTGCCCTTTTGCTTTGGAACTGATATCTAAGGCAGAAGGTAAAGAAAAAAAGGTAGAAAGTAACAGGTATGTTTCAGGCAAGAGTCAAAGATCATAAGAGTATTTTTCTCTTGGTTTTCTACAACTTTTAGGGCCAGTCCACTCAGCCTCTCCCTCCCCCCTTCCCCCATCTCCACTGATATTAGGAACAAGGTTTTCTTGGTACAAAATGTTCTACAAACAGTTTTCATCCTCTTAGATCAAGGGTTTTAACTGGGAGTTCATGAACTTGCTTTAAAAAAAGGATTCTTTGGGTTTTTTTTAAATGTCTTTCAATATAATTTGATTTCCTTTGAAATCCTAGATTCATTTTCTGCATTTAAAAACAGGATCTGAGAAGGGCTCGAGAGGTTTCACTAGAGTGCCAATAAAATCTATGACACAAGAAAATCTATGGAGGGGCAGCTAGGAGGCTCAGTGGGCTGAGAGCCAGGCTTGGAGACTGGAAGACTTGGGTTCAGATCTTACCTTGAACTATTCCTAGCAGAGTGACCTTGGGCAAGTTATCTCTTAATCCCCATTGCCTAGCCCTTTGTGGAACCCATACATAGCACTGATTCTAAGATTCAAGGTAAGGATTTTTAAAAAAGAGAAAAGAAAAGTATCTAGAGATTCCCTGGCTGCCTCTTTTAATGCCTTGTACCTACTATAGAGCCTTGCTTTTTTTTTTTCAAACCTTTATCTTCCCTCTCTGTGTAAAGGTTCCAAGGCAGAAGAGCAGTAAGGGTTAGGCAATGGGGAGTTAAGTCACTTACTCAGGGTCACACAGCTAGGAAGTGTCTAAGACTAGATTTGAACCCAGAACCTCCTGCCGTCTCTAAGTCTGGCTCTCCATCTACTGAGCCACCTAGCTGTGCCCTCCAGCCCTCCAGCCTTGCTCTTAATGAATTGAATTATACCAGAATCCCTCTTTGCCACTTATTGGATCTCAGAGAGGTAACAAGCGCTCTCCTCCAATCACGTAACATTAGCACTGAAAGAGATCTACAGGTCCGGTCCTCCAACCCCCCCCCCCCCGAGTTTACTGGGGAGCCCTGAAGGATTGGGGAGCTGAGCTGGGACTCGATCTCGGGGCTTCTGGCTCTTTCCGTCACACCAAGATGCGGCTCCCTGGTTCCGCGGGGCTGCTGCCCATCCGGACTGCCAGCCCGGGCCCCCTCTGCCCTGCCCCGTTCTTCTCGCTTACCGGCACGGCCACGTTGAACTGGTATTTTCGATAGAGGTTGTTCATGTCGGCGGCATAGCGGTCCTGGTAGCCCGAAGCCCCCCAGCAGGGCGCGTAGAGGTTGTAGACATTGAGGCCAACGCCCTGGATCATCCTGTAAGCCTCCAGGATCTGCGGGGAGCCAGGTGGAAGCCACAGCTGAAAGGGCCCCGCTTCCTAGCCCGGGGCTCTACCTTCCCGCCCACCCCTGGCCACCCTCAGCCTGGTCTGCCCCTCGCCCGCGGCCAGGGGCGGGACAGAGCAGAGTGGGGTGGCGGAGATGACCCAGGGAGCGGGGACACTACTCCCCCTGCGCTGGCCAGGCTGGAGCGCCCAAGGTTCACCCTGCCCCTAGGCTCTGGGATGTTTGTTCCCAGAGTTTCAAACAGGAGCCCGCCAGCCCTGGGGATCAGGAGCCCTTTTCCTAGAGCTTGGAGGGTCCCCTCCCTTCTCCCCCCCCCCCCAGCCTAGGAGTCCAGGGAACCAGGGAGAGAACGAGGAGCCCCAGTCGCGGCCGGGGCACATGGGCACTTGGTGTGCCCATGTGGGCCGCCTCCGCGGGCGGGCAGGCCAAGGTAAGGGCTTACGGAATCGAAGCAGTTGTTTTGGGTGCTGTTGTAGAAGTTGCAGACGCCCTCCGAGCAGCAGTAGGTTTGCAGAGAGTCCCAGAGGCTGCAGGCAGAGTGTAAGGGGCGTGAGAAGCGGGGGAGTGCGCGCATGGGCTTCACGTTTTTGCCCTCCCCCAGAGGGAATTTGCACCCAGGCCAACCCGAGCCCGCCCTCCAATCCCCCGCCCGGAGTAGCACAGCGGAGGCCTGGGGGCTCGCATCCGGCCGCCCCCTCACTACGGCAAGGTCACAGATCCTCTAGACTAACTAACTAATCCTCTAGAGAAACGCTTAAGTCGTTGGCATTCATTCCCAAGGCATAGTTCCCTAGGCCATTGGACAGTAATATAAATTCTAATAGTCCGGATTCGAATACATGCGACCACTTCAGGGGACTCATTATTCCCGCTCACCGGGCCATGGATGTATCTGTGTGACCTTGAGCCACTCACTTAACCCTTCCGAGCCTCAGTTTCCTCTCCTGTAAAATGAGTGGGGATGGACCCTTTGAGCTAAAAAGGGATCCTGGGATATGTAAGGCTTGATCGGGGAGAGGAGTAGCGTTCTGGGGGCTAGGACTACGGGGAGGTCGCTCGTTCCATCCATCAGGCAGCAGGCATTTGTTCTGCCTTCCTTCTGTGCCCAGGCTCCATGCAAAGAGCTTCTGCTGCTCTAAGACCTTTGGGGCACCCAGTCTTTGGGCACCTTTTGTAGGAAGAGCAGGAAACAGAGCAGATGCCCACCCCCTGGGGATCCACCGCAAAAATGTGGTCCATGACCGCGATGGGCCATCACTGGCTGTTAGAAACAGTGGATGTAGAGAATTGGGGAGGCCGGGGGACTAATGCAGATCCAAGTGCAAAACCAGGAAACCGACGGGCACCTGGACCACAACGTGGTAAGGAGAGGTAAAAGAGCAGCAACACCATCACCTCCAAAGACAGTCAAGACTGAATATTCCTCGTAACTGTGACCCAGCTTGGCACCAAAAAAGAGATGGGAAAAGGCACCTCCCTTGCTCCTGGGCAGAGGTGGGGGACTCCCAGAGAAACAGGGCACACACCGTGGCTTAGTTGGGAAGAACTGCATTTTATCCCTCTTTCTTTTGATTCTTTATTATAAGGGGTAGCTTGTTGGATGGAGGCAGAAAGATATAAGGAAATAAACTAGGTAGTTGGACTTGGAGTCAGGAAGACCCTCGCAAGCTTTCTAATGTTGTGATCCTGGAACAAGGCACTTAACCTTTGTTGGCCTCAGTTTTCTCATCCATAAAATAGGGACCATAACAGTACCCACTCCCAACATGGTTGTGAGGATCAAAAGAGAATATTTGTCAAGCATTTGGCAAACCTTTACCCTAGGAAATGGGGATTATACTAGTGACTTGTCCAGGATCACACAGCTAGGAAATATCTGAGGTTATATTTGAACCCTGGACCTCCCATCTCTTGGTCTGACTCTCAATCCACAGTCACCTAGCTGCCCCACTCCTCCATTTTCCAAATCTTAAAGCATTCTATCAGTGCTAAAGCTCTTAGAAAGGTGATATAAAAACAAACCTTTTTAATAAAAGATTTTAAATGTCTGCCCTATTATACAAAGCCACTGTAGTGCAGTTTACAAAAATGAATGAAATAGTCTCAAGATATTATAGGTATATAATTAATATAATATAGCAATATAGGAAAGTATCATTCAGCAGGGAAAATAAGGCAGACATAAGTGTCATGACGATGGCTTATAGTTATAAAGGGTTGTATAGGTGACAAAGTACTTCATAATCATGATCTCCTTTGATCCTCACAAAACCCTAAGGGAGAGCCTAGGGAAAATATAATCTCCATTTCACAGAAGAGAAAACTGAGTCAGGGAGAAGACAAGTGATATATAGATAGTGTAGGCTCAAGAAGTCAAGTGATCAATCCACAAGAATTTATTACATATTTATTATGTGCCGGGTTCTCCTAGACTTTAAGGCTATAAAAGCTGTAGCCACTAAATCACACCGCCTTTTCCAGATTTATGGATATTTGAGGTTGCCACCAGTTTACCCCTTTGATCCATTCTCTCTCCTGGTTGATTACAGTATCTTTTACAAATAAACCTGTCTAGCTGTCTCTACCTTTCTCTTCAGCTGAGGACTGCCTGGGACAAGAGGCACCTTCCAACCTTGTTGAAGAGGGGAGGGGAGAAGGGCAGAATGAGAAAGAAGAGGCACATACTCACAAACTCCCTCTGAACTTACTCGTCTCCAATGATGCCATGGTAGTAACTGAATTCAATCAGTGTCACATCATTAAGCTCATAGTTGCTCATTCCGTTCCCTACCCCAAAGCCCTGCAAGGGAAAGATAGCTAAGTAAGTCCAGAAAACCCCATCATGGGCTACATTGCTTTTCCATCCCAGATCATCTGTGGTAGAAAGATATTTGATGAAGGATTTGGAAACAAACCTCCTCCATGTAACTTCTGGTACCCAGCTCAGACATAGGTAGAACTGATACCTCCACTTACCTTGAAGTTGATGGAGGCTGGACCATTAACAATCCGAGCACTGAGGGAGGGCACATAGACCCCACCATAGCTCTCTCCAAATACATAGAAGTCATTGCTGGTGAAGCTGGGGAACTTGGTGAAGAAACTCTGTAAGGCCTCGTAATTATCAGCTGCCACCTATGGACAGAAACCAAGAGATGGAAGGGACCTTGGAAGACAACGTCAAAACTAAGAGATCTTCTCTAGAGCATTGAATGTTAGAGATGGAAAGAAATAAAAATCTAGAATGGAGAATGACAGATAAAAGGAACTTAAGAAAACAAAATGTCAGAACATGAAATGATAGCTAAAAGGAACCTTAGAAAATAGAACATGGAATGACAGCTAGAGGGGAACCTAGGAAGATAGGATGTTAGATCATAGAATGCCAGATGGAAGAAACCTTAGAAGACAGGATATTAGGGGTAGTTAGGTAGCTCAGTGGAGAGTCAGGCCGGAAGATGGGAGGTGCTAGGTTCAAATCTGGCCTCATTCACTTCCTAGATGTGTGACTTTGGGCAAGTTATTTAACCCCAAATGCTTAGTCTTTACTGCTTTTCTACCCTGGAATCAATACTTAGTGTCAATTTTAAGAGAGAAGGTAAGGGTTTAGAAAAAACAGGGAAGCTGTTAGATCATAGAGCTAGAAGGGATTTTAGAAGATAGAACATTGAATGACAGCTAGAAGGGACCTTGGAAGATAGAACATGGAATGACAGCTAGAAGGGACCTTGGAAGATAGAACATGGAATAACAGCTAGAAGGGACCTTGGAAAATAGAACATGCAATGACAGCTAGAAGGGACCTTGGAAGATAGAACATGCAATGACAGCTAGAAGGGACCTTGGAAGATAGAACATGCAATGACAGCTAGAAGGGACCTTGGAAAATAGAACATGCAATGACAGCTAGAAGGGACCTTGGAAGATAGAACATGCAATGACAGCTAGAAGGGACCTTGGAAAATAGAACATGCAATGACAGCTAGAAGGGACCTTGGAAGATAGAACATGCAATGACAGCTAGAAGGGACCTTGGAAGATAGAACATGCAATGACAGCTAGAAGGGACCTTGGAAGATAGAACATGCAATGACAGCTAGAAGGGACCTTGGAAGATAGAACATGCAATGACAGCTAGAAGGGACCTTGGAAGATAGAACATGCAATGACAGCTAAAGGGTGACCTCAGAGGATAGGATGTTAGACCACAGAATGACAGAGAGAAGGAACCATAGAAGATGGAATGTCAGAAAAGACTAAATAACAACTAGAAGGAACGGTGGCAGATAGAACTAGAATGCCAGAATTGGAAGAGACCTTAGAGACCATCTTTTCTCACCCTGTTGAGGCTTATTATGGGGCCATTTTGTTCTTGGATTTAATATCCTCCTTCCAGCCCCTCTCACATAGAGACCCAGGCCCTTCCTGTCCTTTCCACTCACCTGCTGATCATTGACTTGGTACTTCTGGCTGGAAGAGTAGGAATAACCCACTCCAGCTGGTGACTCCAGATATAGCACATTAGCCACTTGATTCCAGCTATAAGGGTTCATGTAGAGGGAGCCATCATCATGTATCTGCACACAAGGACAGACAGAAGGCATTGGCCTGCATGATGTCATCATTCTCTATTTGAAATTCTGTCCTGGCCAGGACAGAAAGGGAAACCCAAACCTCATTTTCTCTCCAGCTGTCCCTCAGGCTTAGAAGTTTCCCCCTGCTCACCCTGAAGGGGCCATTCTCTGCCAATAGACCTTCCATGGAGCTGCAGCCAGGGCCTCCATTCAGCCATAGCACCAAGGGGTCAGACTCAGGGTTTCTCTGGGACTCCACAAACCTATAAGGCCAGAAAGAGAAAAAACCCTCTCCTCTGGTGAGCTAGGCAGTTTCTCTAAAGAAGACAGTGTTCACAGAGAGGGTTCCTTGTTCCTCAGAGTATTTGAGAAAAGAATGGGAACTTGGGAATGGTGGCATTGTTATAGGGGCCAGGTATATGCTATGGAATGACTTAGAAGTCTTTTTTCCTTCTACACCACCTCCAACATAGCAGTAGGGCTTGGTCTAAGACCCGAGAAGCAGGAAGAATTCAAGAGTCTAGACTCAGTCCTTCTCTAAGTACTACAGAGAGGGCTAGGGTGAACTCTTGCCTCTTGCGGGTGGGTTTTGGGGGAGGGAATAGGAGATTGATTCTTCATCTTTTTCCTTCTTGCCTATTCTTTTGTACTACATCCAGCCCCCTATCTCCAGTACTTTGTTGACTAATTGAGAAGAGGATAATAGCATTTTTTCTCTTCTATAGGGAAAGGGATTAAGCTGTTGAGTTAGCTTTATAAGACAATAGGATAATTCTATGTCTACTCCAACTTCCTCATTTTGAGGAATAGGATTCCCCAGACAGTAAATGACTTTCTTGAAGTCACATAGCCAGCTATGGCTGAGCCAGAATTTGAGGGCTCAGTACTCCTTCCATAAGCCAACAATGGGGCTTCTCACCTCTTTATTTCCCCTGGAAATTCTTTCCTAACTTCCTAGTGACATCACATAGAAAGTAAATGAGTGCAGCCCTTCGGATCCCAGCCTAGAGCAGGGGTTCTTAAGCTGTAGTTCTCAAAGAGGTCTGTGGATAGATTTCTAGGGGTCTGTGAATTTAGGAAAACAAATTATGGGCTTACATTCACTGATCTTTGATTTTCTTTGTAATCCCATGTGTATTTTATTCATTTAAACATGGAATTCTAAGAAAGAGTCTACAGGCTTCATTAGATCGTCAAAGAAGATGGGAATACCAAAGAGGCTCTATTCTATTGGGCAATAACAGAGTCTTTCTCGCTTTCTTTTACTTCCTTCTTTCCTTGTTTCCTCCCTCCCTCTTTTCTCTCTTTCTCTCTCTTCCTCCCTTCTTCCTTCCTTCCTTCCTTCCTTCCTTCCTTCCTTCCTTCCTTCCTTTCTTCCTTTCTTTCTTCCTTCCTTCCTTCCTTCCTTCCTTCCTTCCTTCCTTCCTTCCTTCCTTCCTTCCTTCCTTCCTTCCTTCCTTTCTTTCTTTCTTTCTTTCTTTCTTTCTTTCTTTCTTTCTTTCTTTCTCTCTCTAGGCTTGGCTCTCAATCTACTAAACCACCTAGATTCTGCCCCCTTTTCCATGTCTTCCCCAAGTACTGATGTTGTCTGGCCTGGCAAGCCACCAAATCTCTGGGGCCTTGGAATGATCTTTTTCATATCCAGAACTCACCAGTAATGGAAGTATTTGCCAGAGCCAGCCTGGAGGTAGCCGGACCACTGCTTGAAGCTGGGCAGTTTGGCCAGGCCAGGCAGCGAGGTGATGAGGTCTGGGGCATATTGACTGGTGCTGAGGCCCCAGCATAGGCTGGAGAAAGCCAGGAGACTGCACAAGAGTTGCATGATGGCTGGCCTATAGGACTGGAGTGGCCCCACCAGCCTCTCCCACCTTTATAGTCTTGGGGCTGTTTGCTCCATTGATAACGACTGATAGGCATGACCTACAGGCCAGCTTGGTACCAGCCATTGGGCTACTCACCCCAGGGGTGGGTATTCACCTTGAATGCCATCAAGATTTACACAGAGCAGCCCCAGTGGCTGGTCTTCTAGAGGAGAGAGAGTGGAGGGTCCTTCTATGAACAGGTCTTGAGGGAGAAGGCCATCATCTTGGGGGGGAGGCGACCTAATAGCATGGATTTGTTTTCACATGGAAGGACTTTAGAGATTATCTGGTTCAACACTCATTTTACTAATGTGGAAGCTGAGGCCCAAAGAGGAGGAGGGAGTCAGTCGAGAAGCACCAGGTACTAGAACAGGACCAAATGCCGGGGATACAGAGAAAGACAAAAGACAGCATGGGTTCTCTCACAGTCTCTTGGAGGATATATCATGCAAACAACCACATCCTATAAAGAGAGGATAGGGGGCAGCTGGGTGGCTCAGTGGATGGAGAGCCAGGCCTAGAGATGGGAGGTGCTGGGTTCAAATCTGACCTCAGATACTTCCCAGCTGTGTGACCCTGGGCAAGTCACTTCACCCCTATTGCCTAGCCCTTATCACTCTTCTGCCTTGGAGCCAATACACAGTATTGACTCTAAGATGGAAGGTGAGGGTTTAAAAAAATAAATAAAACTACAGAAAGGAGAGCTGGGTAATCCAAAACGATAGTGCTAGCATCTGGAAAAGACTTCGCGGAAGGTAACATGAACTGAGTCTCGGAGGAAGCCAGAACTGCATTTCCTCCAGTATGTGCTGTGTCTGCCTCCTCCATTCACTCAGAAGTTACTTGCCCAAGGATGTACCAGAGTTAATGGCAGAGTCCTGATTTGAACCCAGATCTTCTGACTCACAGCCAAGGCCCTACCCAGCCCAAGTCACTTCAGCTCTGAACCCCAGTGTTGACAAATGCAGGGAATGGACTCCGGTGATCTCTGTCTACTTCCTGTTCCGACACTCTCTGACTCAGTGACTTTGCTAGCTAGGTAACACCATGATTACGACAAATGACTTCCCTTGTGCCTCAGTTTCCCCATATTTAATTGAGGGTGGATCAGAGCCGTCACCAAAGCTGCCGTGATTACAGGGTGAGCTCACGCCCTTTTCGCCTGAGAGGGTTCTAAGTCCCCTTGATCTCCCAGCTGATGACAGAGTTGTTCTGCTACTTTGGCAGAGGCCACCTCCCCCTCCTTGGTCAGCAAACATGGTGAGCATCTGTTTCAAGCAGAGCTCCAAGGTCAGCCCTGTGGGAGGAACCCAAGGGAACAGAATGTAGATCATGGGGGACACAGTCCTGGTCCTTGGGCACCTCGCCCAGGCTAATGGGGAGATAACAGAGATAAATCCAGCAAGACTTCCTGGGAAGGACGTGATTCTTGATGGTTTCCCTAAGGGGAGGAAGGCACATGCAGGGAGTGGTGGGGATGCAATCCCATGAATGTGTCTGCTTCATCCACTCGCCCAGAGGAGGGTGAAGTAACCTACCACAGGGAGAGCACTCAGGGAGGGGCAAACGTTCTCCTGATTGGGACAAGGTCTGCTTCATTCAGTCCTTGGCCGCCACGAGGGGGTTTCCTGGGGTCTGAGTGTCTGATGTGTATTCTCCCTCTCCTAGCCCAGAATCAAGCACATGGCAAAGAAGATATCGAATGGATACATGCTTGGTGGGTTGATGATTTGATGAGGGTAGGAGAAATTTCCATCCTTTCTTAGGTTTAGGGAATAAGGGGGGAGAGGAAGAAGCATTTGTGAGTACCTACTATGTGCCAGATAGTGTGTGAAGCATTTTACAAAGAGCTCATTTATTGGGAAATCATAAACTTTCAGAGGATAGAGACGTGGCCTTATGTTTTTTTGGTGGTACAGAAACCACTCTGTGATTAGACTTCTGGACTTGGAATTAGGAAGACCTGGCCTTGACCAGCTTGGATATTTCATTAGCTGTGTATAAACCCTGCTACACTAAACCTGCCTCAGCCTCAGTTTCCTCATCTGTAAAATGGGAGAGAATAATAGTACCCCCCCCCCCAGGGATATCTCAAGATAAGAGAGCCTGTGTCATATGCTCTGCAAACCTTCAGGCTCTCTGGTTGTGTTATTATTCTATTATTGGAATAATGGGATGTTGGAATAGAGAATGTTCCAGTAGAGCTGATCAGAAGCCTTAGCACACATAGGCTAGTGGAGCTAAAGGATACCTTAGCAATCTCTTAGGTCCTCTCTTTTGCTTTATTGAGGCAGGAAACAGACAGCCTTTAAATGGTCAAAGATAATAAAGGGGTTTAATGGCAGAGCCAGGGATAGACCTAGGATCTTCTAAGACCAAATCCAAGGGCAGCTAGGTAGCACAGTGGATGGAGAGCCAATCCTAGAGATGGGAGGTCCTGAGTTTAAATCTGGCCTCAGATACTTCCTAGCTGAGTGACCCTAGGAAAGTCACTTAACCCCAAATGCCTAGCCATTATCGTTCTTGTGTCTTAGAATTAAAATTAAGAGAGAAGGTAAAGTTTTTTTTTTTTTAAATACTAAATCTTTTCCTTTCTTTTAAGTGTGCCCAATCTCCTTGTGGGTCCTGTCTCTGATACCTGTTGCCCCTCTTCTCTTACCCTCACACTAACAATTGAAGACAGTGTCTTCTGAATTCTCTCTAGTCTCCCCACACACACACATACACATTCTCCCTTCAAGCCCCAGAACCCAGTAGAGCAGTGATGGCAAACCTTTTAGAGACAGAGTGCTGGGCCCTGCTCTCACCACCTTCCCCAGACCTAGGACTGTGCCCATCCCCCACACACTCTCAGCCTCCCTTACCCCACACAGGGGAGGGAAAAAACAATCCTATTGGGCTGCTGGACAGAGGGACAGGTGAAGTGAGGAATGTCCTCAGGAAGTATAGAGAAGAGGAGGGAAGTGGCCTGACTACTCTGCTCCCCTCCAGCTCTGCCACCTGTGAGCTGCTACTTCATTGGGCTTCATTTGGCAGAGAGGCAGGTGATATGAAAAAATGTTATCCAACATGGTAGAGGAGGGGAACAGCTTTGCCCAAGTCCCTCTGCCTTTCTAATAATGAACTCTGGAGGCAGGGGTGGAGAGGAGGGTGGCTGAGTGAACACAGAGAATGTTCTACATGCCATCTTTGGTACCCATGTCATAAGTTTGCCATCACTGCACTAGATGGTTCTGCATCATGAGTTCTAAATTAAAGGTCAACCAGAAAATATTTCTTAAGTTGCCTACTGTGTGCCAGGTACTGTCCCAGGGCTAGGGAAACTAAGAGAGCATAAGGAAAGGCACTGGGTCTGTGATTTCACTGGTATAAGGAGCTCCCTCTACCCTTGCTCTTAAGGAACTTACATTCTAAAATGGGAGTGACTACAAGTACATATGGGGCAACTAAGTAATACAGTGGATTAGTTAGGAAGACCCAAGTTCATATTCAGCCTCAAACACTAACTGTGTAACCTTGGACAAGTCACTTAACTCTATTTGCTTCAGTTTCCTCACCTACAAAATGAGCTAGAGAAAATCGCTCCAGTCTTTGTCAAGAAAACCCCAAATGGACTTATGAAGAACTGAATGCAACACCATCACAAATACATATTTTGGAGTCAGGAAGACCCAAGTTCAAATCCATTCTCAGACACTGATTCATTGTGTGACCCTGGGGTGTGTCACTTCACTGTTAGTCTCAGCTTCCTTAATTGGAAAATAAGGATAATAATAACACCTACTTCCCACAGTTGTTGGAAGGATCAAATGAGAAGTACAGTATCTGGCACATAGTAGGTACTTAATAGGTGTTAGTTATTATTATGATCTAAGTATATGCAGAATAAATACATGTAAATACAGAAGTTATTTAACTAAGGTAGTTTGGGAGGGAGAAAAGTAGCAATTGGGAGTGATTAAGAAAGGTTTCATGTAGAAAGTGACACTTTCTGAAGCAGTGGTGAAAACAGAGCATATTCCAGGAATAAAATATAGTCAGTGCTCTATTTTTTTAATCTCTTACCTTTTGTCTTAGAATCAATTCTGCGTACTAGTTCCCAGGCAGAAGAGCTGTAACAGCTAGGCAATGGGGTCAAGTGACTTGCCCAGGGTCACACAGCTAGGAAATATCCCAGGTCAGATGTGAACCCAGGACCTCCCATCTCTAGGCCTGGCTCTCCATCCACTGAGTCAACTAATTGCCTTGGACCACTGCTTTTAAAAAATATGGAGATAGGAGATTTTTTCCCTTCTCTTTTTTAAATCTAGTGCCTTCCCTCTCTCATTTACTTCTTATTCTGTATATAGCTTCTTTGTGCATATTTGTTTGCTGGTTATTTCCCCCATTTGATTGTAAGCTCCTTGAGGGCAAGGACTGTAATCTGACTCTTTCGGTATCCCCAGCACTTAGCACAGTTCCTAGAACAAAGTAGGTGCTTAATAAATATTTATTGATTAACTGAGCTGGAGAATTACACATAAGGAAAGGAGATAAAGCTTCTTTGAGGATTGCTCTACCGTGATGGCCCATGGGTCATTTATTCCATTACGTGAGAAACTTGGACCTACTGTCACCAGAGTTCTCAGAACTTGGTGACCAGGACTTCTTGGTCCCCACAGGCACTGCCGGCCTCTCACATCCCTGGCCAACAACTTTGGAGGAGATAACGAAAAATCAATATTTATGATGTTAACAGGATTTTTTCCTCTCCTCAAGGACAACTTAAGGTTACACTCCAGATTAGCTCCACCAAGGCTGCTCCATCCTCAAAACCCCAGGGCTGTTTTTTGGTCTGGGAAGAAATGATGGCCAAAACACTCCACTGTCAATCAGGAGAGAGAAGCCACCAGCGGCAGGAAACCATACTAGTCTGAGAGTGATTCTCCATGCCCAAAAGCAGGGAGTAGAAAGCTGGCTGGCCCAGAAGCCCACACCCTGCTTAGTGGAGGAAAGGGAAGGCAAGGACAACTCTCTTTTCTTCTGCTCCCCTATTTCTCCAAGAGTCTACTTGCTTCCTCGTCCCTCTGCCAAGAACCTTATTCTCTCTGATTTTCCGTGGTCTTCTCAAGCAGCATCATGGAGGCACTGTTTACATATGTTAGGGAAGAGTCCTTTTGGACTCTTCTTTGCAATTGGTAGCCAAAGCCAGAGAGAATGACAGAAGCTCACACTTGGAAGGGACTTCAGAAGTCATCTAATTGGTAGGTGAATTGGAATCCCTTTTTTGTTACTTCTAAAAAGTTATGATCAGGGGCAGCTGGGTAGCTCAGTGGATGGAGAGCCAGGAGGTCCTGGCTTAAAATCTGGCCTCAGACTTCCCAGCTGTGTGATCCTGGGCAAGTCACTTGACCCCCATTGCCACTCTTCTGCCTTGGAACCAATACATAATGTTGATTCTAAGGCAGAAGGTAAGGGCTTAAGAAATAAATAAAAATCAAAAGTTATGATCCAGTCTTTTCTCAAAGTCTTTGGGACAACCTCTAATTGTTAGGAAGTTTTTCCTTATTTCCATCTAAATCTGTTCACCCATCCTTTTTTTAATTTGAAATTTTAATTTAATTAATTAAGAATATTTTCCCATGTTCTTTTCCTCCCCTCCTTCTATCCCCCTCCCTTCCAACGAGCCATTCCACTGGGTTTTACATGTGTCATTGATCAAGACCTATTTCCATATTATTGCTATTTGCACTAGAGTGATCAGTTAGAGTCTACATCCCCAATCATGTCCCCATTGAACCATTTGATCAAGCAGTTGTTTTTCTTCTGTGCTCACCCATCCTTAAGTCAACAGGCATTCCTTAGTAAGTCACTCCTTGTAGTTTCCACCCATAACCTTTAGTTCTGTCCTAAACGGAATAAATCGATCTCCTTTCTACATTGAAGCACTTAGAGATAGTATGAACTTCCTCAGGTTTATTATCTCTTCCAGATTAAAATATTCCCAGTTCCTAATACAGTAGGAACTCTAGTTCCCTCATTATTCTTTTATTAAAAAAAAATTTAAACCCTTACCTTCCATCTTAGAATCAATATTGGGTATTGATTTCAAGGCAGAAGAGCACTAAGGGCTAGGCAATGGGGATTAAGTGACTTGCCCAGGGTCACACAGCTAGGAAGTGTCTGGGGTCATATTTGAACCCAGGACCTCACTTCTACAGGCTGGCTTTTAATCCACTGAACCACCTTGCTGTGGTGCCTTTCAATCTTGATGTAGCCTAAGCTCATACCCTTTACTAGGTTGCCATGTTACACTGCTGGCCCATCCCAAGCCTGAAGTCCTACTCTTTATAAATAAAAACCCAAATTTTCTTGGAAATGATTCTTGGTCTTTAAATCTTGTTTCTTATTCTATCTAGTCTGGGGGGGGTGGTGGGAAGGGAGGAATTTAAGTAAAGACAAACTGGATTACTAGCTGTTCTCTGAACTTGGCATTCTATCTTCTATCTCCTTAGAACAGTCTGTCCCTGGTGCCTGGAATTTACTCCCTTCTCACCTCCTCCACCTCTTAGAATTCTTCCTTTAGAATGAGATTCAAGGCTCAGTTCAGATGCTGCATCATCTAGAAAGTCTTTTCTCACTATGCTACAGAGATGACTAGGGCTTTCTTCGTCTTCAAATGACCTTGTATTTATAGATTTGCTTCATGCTATATATTCTTTCATTAGAATGTGGGTTCTTTGAGGCCAGGGACTGGTTTCTCTGTCCCTCCAGTACTGTGTCATAGTAGGTGCTTAATAAAGGTTGAGTCAACTCCCCCCCCCCCCAGCAGATCTTTTTTGGACCAGATGCTATCTAGCCTACCTCACCTGTCTCAAACTTATGAAATTGATTTTTTGAACCCATGAGGGACTTTATATTTATCACTACTATAACTTATCTCCTCAGATTTAAACCATCATTTTGGTCTGTCAAGATGTTTGGGGATCTTGACTGTTACTCAGTGTATCAGCCATCTTTCTTAGCTTTGTACCAGCTGACAATTGTGTAAAGGGAACCCCCTTCCTAAGAACCGGTAGTTTTCCATTTAACTTTAACATAATACAACAGAAATGCCATCTCTCTCTGCACCTAAATTTGTTGAGAAACATTTTGAGCAGTGTAGGGCTAAGGGCATATATTCGCAGTGGGGCAAAGTGAAGAGCCACCATTTCTATTCATTCTTCATTCTTAGAACTTGATCCAGATTTACATATATGTAACATATACATATATATGTAATTTACATATATTGATTTTTTAAAAACACTTACTTTCTGCCTTAGAATCAACATTATGTATTGGTTCCAAGGCAGAAGACCAGTAAAGGCTAAACAATGGGAATTAAGTGACTTACCCAGGGTCACATAGCTAGGAAATGTCTCAGGTCACATTTGAACCCAGAACCTCCTATCTCTGGCCTGGCTCTCAATCCACTGAGCCACCTAGCTGCTCTCCATCCTGGCCCTCCTTTAAACCCTTACCTTTTTTCTTAGAATGCACACTAAGTATACGTTCTAGGCAATTGGGTCACACAGCTAGGAAGGGTTTGAGACCAGACTTGAACCCAGGTGTGACTCTCTATCTACTAAGCCACCTAACTGCCCTTTTCCCTTAGCTTTTATTCATTGCCGGCAAGAGGTAGGACAGAGTCTGGTGCCCTTTTGGGCTTACTGCCTATAGCTGCTATCTTCCTTCCCAAGGGAATGTGAGCCTCTTGAAGGCAGCTCAGTGGTGCATAGCAAAAGGCTTACACAAATGCCTGTTTTCTCTCTGATTTCCTCCATAGCTCACTCACATTTCTAGTCTATAATAATAGTCTGGGCTTCAGGATGTCAGGCTTAGGCACACCAGAGAAATATGAGGCTATGAAAACGAATGATGCTCAGGGACAATTGGAGTGACTCAGCCAATGTCATACAGAAAGAGGAAGGAAAACTGGCACCCGGGCTTGGTGATTCCAGAATCTCGGTCCCTTTCCTTTCATCACAGGTTCCTTTGATCTTCGTGGCTCTTCCATTCAGCATCCCTAATTCCCTCAGTGGAGCCTCTTTTGCTGTGGTTCCTAATCTCTTTTCTAGCTTGATGGAATGGGTAGTGGGGAGTGACAAGGGCATGGGGGAAGCATGGAGAGAGAGGAATGATGTGAAGCTCTCTGAGGGTCAGTTTTTGTCATTGTTTTCATGCAAAAAAGGACAGGTAGGTGGCATGGTGCATCGAGTGCCAGTCCTGGAGTCAGAAAGATTCATCTTCCTGAGTTCAAATCCAGCCTCAGATTCTTCTTATCTCTGTGACTCTAGGCAAATTACTCCACTCTAATTGCCTCAGTTTCCTCACCTGTAAAATAAGCTGCAGAAGGAAATGGCGAACCATTCCAGTATCTTTGCCAAGAAAACCCTAAACTGGGTCATGAAGAGTCAGACAGACTGAAACAACTGAGCAGCAACAATGTGCAAAAAGGCTCCTTTTAATCTAGTCGAGAAAATAAGATATATACAAATGAAATAATTTGTGGATAAGAGAGCTACAAATTGGATTTCTGAAACAATAATACAGGAAAGATCACTGATTATGCCAGTATGGAGAACATTCCACCAACAAAGATACAATCTGTCAATGACTTCGATAAATACTTGGGAGTTGTCCCAGACGCCTAGAGATTAAACAACTTGGTTGGTCACTGTTAAAATGTATTTTGTAAAGCTGATAATGGGGTGTCCCAAAAGTCTTCAGAAGTATCAATGTTACAAATTTATGAACATGTCCTGTGAAAGTTTCATTATTTAAACTTCCTTCACACGAATTTAGGGTTTTTTTACTGTCTTTTTTTTTTTAAACCCTTACCTTCTGCCTTAGAATTAACATTATGTATTGGTTCCAAGGCAGAAGAGTGGCTAGGCAATGGGAGTTTAAGTGACTTGCCCAGGGTCACACAGCTAGGAAGTGTCTGAGGCCACATGGGCCTGGTACTCTATCCACAGAGCTACCCAGCTACTCCCAAGTCTTTACCTTCTTCTACCTTAGAATCAATACTAAGTTTTGGTTCCAAAGCAGAAGAATGATAAAGTCTAGGTAATAGGAGTTAAGTGACTTGCCCAGGGTCACACAGCTAGGAAGTGTCTGAGGCCAGATTTGAACACAGGACTTTCTGTCTCCAAGCTTGGCTCTCAATCCACTGAGCCACCTTCCTGCCCCTACACTAATTTAGTTTCATAAGTTTTGAGTAATAACATTTTTATTTTAACAAGACTGGGCAGGCACGATTAATTGTAATGGACTTCTCTACTAGCAGTCATGCAATGATCCAGGACAATTTTGAGGGACTTATGAGAAAGAACACTATCCACATTGTAAAGATTAAAATTTAGGGGAGACTGAAGCAGGTAGAAATTAGTTTCTCTCTACAAGAAGTACTATATTTTTTAGATGTTTATTAGAGATTAAGGATTAAAGAAAATACAGGATAAGAAACATGTGCCTAGGCCAGAGTGGCCTAGACAAAATAACCTCATATCATGGAAGAGATGCCTCTGTTCCAAAACGGAAGTCCAAAAGAGACACAAAAACCTTTGCAATCAGGTTAAATCCTTTCTCGATCTCGGCCCAGGTGAGATTACAAGGCATTCTGGGGAAGTGGAGCAAAGGCTTGTGGGGATTGAAGTCCAGAGTTCTAGGCTATTTTTTACAACATCCAGAGGAAGAACTGTGGGAGCAGAAACACAGAAGAAAAACAACTGCTTGATCACATGGTTCGATGGGGATATGACTGGGGATGTAGACTCTAAATGATCACTCTAATGCAATTATCAATAATATGGAAATAGGTCTTGAGAATTGCATGTTGGCTATGGGAGGAGAGTGGGAAGAAAAGAACATGAATCATGTAACCATGGAAAATTTTCATAATTAATCAATAAAATTAAGTTTATAAAAAGACAGGGTACCCTGTGATTGTACATTGCATGAGTGACAGTTTCTGGATGACCTTCTCCCAGGTCGTTTGGTTCAGTAAAGATGGTTCTCTTGCTTGGCTACCTCATCTACCTGATCTCTCTTCATTAGACCTTTTCTTGTGGGGTCAAGTCAAAACTGTTATGGATGCATTAAAATGTCCTTCTTAAAGGTTAGTCAGGTGGCTTAGTGGATAGAGAGGTTTGGAGTCCTGGGTTCAAATCTGACCTGAGATACTTCCTAGTTGGGTGACCTCTATTAACTTCCATTGACTAGCCCTTACCGCTCTTCTGCCTTGGAATCAATGCTTAGTATTGTTTCTAAGACAGAAGGGAAAGGATAAAAAAAAATTCCTTCTTTAGATGCTCATAAGGCTAAGATGAAAATGTAATCCTTCCAGTCACTGAGAAACAACTGTTGATGTTTTGTATAAAGTGTGAAAATGTTCTAGAGTGATTTATAGCATGAGATGAGACTGTATAAAGTTATGTTCAATTTTAATAAGAAGTTATCAGTATTAAAAATTTTAAATATTTCCTATGGTGAATCCTTTCTGCAAAATGGATCTCGATTCGTCTTGGGCAAACTCAATAAATGGAAATATTTTGAAAAGTGTACAGATCACATTAATATAATATGCTATTATTAAATCTCTATGTATTTTCGGAGACCACATTATTATTTTTATTTTTTTCCAGATTACATGTTGATACAATTTTTAATATTTGTTTTCTGGCATTTTGCCATTCATGTTCTCTTCCTCCCTCCCACCTCTCACCCCTCCCCAAAAGACAGGTAATATAATATAGGCCATATATAAGTTATTATGCAATACATATTTTCACATTCATTATGTTGTGAAACAAGTCACATATTGCTTACACTGAAGAAAAATTCATGGAGGAAATAAAGTGAAGAATGGCATGCTTCAATCTGCATTCTATGGTTGTGGAGAGCCTTTTTTGTCATGGGTCCCTTGGAGTTGTCCTGGAGCCTTGTTTTGTTGATATTAATTAAGTCATTTGCAGTTGATCATCATACACTATTGTCATTACTACATACAATGGTCTCCTGTTTCTACTCATTTATCTTTTCAACACTTCATATAAATCTTCTCAGGTTTTTTGTGGTCATTTCTTATGGAAAAATAATATTTCATTATAATCATATACCACAGCTTGTTTATCCATTTCTTAATTGAAGGACGTCCCCTCAGTTTCCAATTCTTTGTCACCACAAAAATTGCTGCTAGAAATATTTTTGTATAGGCAGGTTCTTTTCCCCTACCTTTAATCTCTGGGATATAAACTTAGTATAGGTATTGCTGGGTCAAAGGATTTGTACCCTTTGGTATGGTTCCATATTTGCTCTTCAGAATGGTTGTACCAGTTCACAGCTCCACCAACAATGTATTAGTGTCCCAATTTTTCCACATCCCCTCTAACATTTATAATTTTTAAAAATCATGTTAGCCAGGCTGATAGGTGTGAAGGACCAAATGCTTTCATGACAGAAGAGATAGGGAATGATTTTATCCATTAAATCAAAATCAGGTGCCCAAGGTTTATTGTCACTCTCTACACAAATCTCCTCTTTCTAATCCCACCTCCCTTCCTTTCTTCTGACTAAGAAATTCTAAGTCCAGAAGAGAACCCCAGCCTTTGATCCTAGAATATGCTCAAAAGATGTACTCCCTCCTGGACTCCCTCCCTTTCTGACCTGATTTGATTATTCTTATATATGATCTTTTTGCCAAGTTGTGCCTTCCTTTCCTCCTGGATCTGTGAGAAAACACAATTGTATTTGTTTACGTTGTGAAGGGATATTGTTATTAAAAAGTGATACCAAAGGCATTGGCATTGTCAAGCTTCTGCCTTGTGAATATATGACCTGATGAGAGATTCTATTGTTTTGTGTACCTGCTGATGTGTTTCTGTTGTTGTTTTTTAATCAACTTGGGATGGCTTTTAAAAAACAAAACAAAACAAAAAAACCCCTATGAGTTTCTATTTGGATGAATCTGGTTCTTAGGATGGCGTGGTGGGGACTGAGGGACTGGAGAGCAGTATTCTTGAGGAATACATCTTTATTTTAGAAATGATAATATAACAGATTTAGAGAAAATGGAGACATCTCGTATGAATAGATGCAATGTGGGATGAGCAGAGAATAAGGAGAACAATTCCCATGATGATCACCGTAATACAAAATTGGTCAACTTTGAAAGACTTAACTTGGGCCAATGGAGTGACCAGTTATCACTCCTGAAGGCTGCCTGATTCAGCCTGACTCCTGCCTCTTGGCAGAGGGGTGACTGACTAGAGGAGCAGAATGAGGCATACATTTTTCAAATATGGTTAACATGCTGATTATTGAACATTTTTCTTTTATGGCTTACAAAAACAACAACAACAACAAAAGACAACACTTACCTTCTGTCTCAGAATCAATACTATATTTTGGTTCCTAGACAGAAGAATGGTCAGGGCTAGGTAATGGGGTTGTGACTTGCCCAAGGTCACACTGTTGCTAATTGTTTTGACTTGTGACAAAGAAGAATTTCTATTTGAGTCGAGGAGATGTAGGTTAGTGGGCAGTGACAAAGATGCAAGAAATTCTCATTATTAGAAGATCAGTTACTAGTTGATACACATTCTTCCTTCTGGCCTTGACAACTCAAGACTATTTATGGAGGGTACGCTTACAAGGACAAAATCATATCTCTTAAATATTAGGTAGATACAATGGAACTCTATTGGCAACACTGTGGATTCTTGTGTATGTTGCTCTGTAAGCCTTGTTTCTCCCTTTCATATCACGACAACCTCCTCAGCTATTTCTTAAGTCTCCTCATTCCAGCCACCCTCCACTCAAGGCCAAAGTAATTTCCCCAAGGATAAACCTGATCGTCCCATCCCCCTACTCAATAATCCCCAGTGGCTCCCTCTTACCTCTAGGATCAAATAGAAAATGCTCTGTTTGGTTTTAAAGCCCTTCACTCTTCCTTTCCAGGCTTTATTTTCTACTTTGCTCTCTTTCACACACCCTGTAAACCAGGCACACAAGCCTTTTGGTTGTTCCTTGTCTGCAATATTCCTTTTCCTATCTCTACTTTCATTGGCTGTCATCCAGCTGCTGTGCTGGATATACTTTTCCTTCTTACCTCTGTTTCCTGGCTTCCTGGACCACCCTAAACGAACATTTCCCTGGCACTACTAGTGCCTTCCCTCTGAGATTACTTCACATATAGTCTCTCTATCTCTGTCTCTGTGTCTGTGTCTCTTTCTCTCTGTCTCTCTCTCTCTCCTCTTTCTGTCTCTCTTCCTTCTTTTTGTCTCTGTATCTCTTTCTCTTTCTCTCTCTCTCCCTGCCTCCCTCCCTCCCCCTCTACCCCTCATTCTATGTCTCTTTTTCCCTCTCTGCATTTCTGTTTATCTCCCCATCTCTCTTCCTCCCTCTTTCCCTCCCTCTTTCTCTCTACCCTTCTATTTCTCTCCTCCCCTTTCTCTTTCTCTCCCTCCATCATTCCCTCCCTCCCTCTCTTTATTTGTCTCTCCCTCCTTCTGTCTGTCTCTTTCCCTCCTATCACTCTCTCTGTCCCTCTTTCTTATTCTTTGTAGCTCTCCCTTTACAAACCCTTTCTTTGTCTCTCTTTCCCTCTCTGCATTTCTGTTTATCTCCCCATCTCTCTTCCTCCCTCTTTCCCTCCCTCTTTCTCTCTACCCTTCTATTTCTCTCCTCCCCTTTCTCTTTCTCTCCCTCCATCATTCCCTCCCTCCCTCTCTTTATTTGTCTCTCCCTCCTTCTGTCTGTCTCTTTCCCTCCTATCACTCTCTCTGTCCCTCTTTCTTATTCTTTGTAGCTCTCCCTTTACAAACCCTTTCTTTGTCTCTCTTTCCCTCTCTGCATTTCTGTTTATCTCCCCATCTCTCTTCCTCCCTCTTTCCCTCCCTCTTTCTCTCTACCCTTCTATTTCTCTCCTCCCCTTTCTCTTTCTCTCCCTCCATCATTCCCTCCCTCCCTCTCTTTATTTGTCTCTCCCTCCTTCTGTCTGTCTCTTTCCCTCCTATCACTCTCTCTGTCCCTCTTTCTTATTCTTTGTAGCTCTCCCTTTACAAACCCTTTCTTTGTCTCTCTTTCCCTCTCTGCATTTCTGTTTATCTCCCCATCTCTCTTCCTCCCTCTTTCCCTCCCTCTTTCTCTCTACCCTTCTATTTCTCTCCTCCCCTTTCTCTTTCTCTCCCTCCATCATTCCCTCCCTCCCTCTCTTTATTTGTCTCTCCCTCCTTCTGTCTGTCTCTTTCCCTCCTATCACTCTCTCTGTCCCTCTTTCTTATTCTTTGTAGCTCTCCCTTTACAAACCCTTTCTTTGTCTCTCTTTCCATCTCTTTCTCTGTATCTCTGTTTCTGTTTCTCTCCCTCCCTCTTTCTCTCCCCCTCTTTACCCCTCATTCTATGTTTCTCTTTCCCTCTCTCTCTGTATCTCTATTTCTCTCTCTCTTACTCCCTCAATCCCCTTCCCCCCTCTTTCCCTCCCTCCCATTCAATCTCCTCTTCCTCTCTCTCTGTCTCTGTCTTTCTCTCCTCCTCTCTCCCTCCCTCCCTTCCTCCCCTCTCAATCCCCCCCCCCCCCCCCCGCCCCCAATGGTTGCTTGCATGCTATCTCACTTAAGGATAATGAGATCATTGATTTTAGAGCTGGAAGGGACCTTAGATGACATCTAAATCCAGTTGTGTCAAATTCAGATGGGGGCCACTAAACCTTACTTAAGGATCCCCAGCATGTTCTATTGTAGTTTTATTTATTTTGTTAAATATTTCCCAATTACATTAAAAAAGCTTTACCTTCTGTCTTAGAATTAATACTAAGTATGGGCTCCAAGGCAGATAGAGCAGGAAGGGCTGGGAAATTGGGATTAAATGACTTGCCCAGGGCCACACAGCTAGGAAGTGTCTGAGGCCAGATTTGAGCCCAGGACCTCCTAGCCATCCTTTCCTAATTACATTTTGAGCTGGTTCATTAAACTGGGGAGTGTTGCTAGCAGCTATATTTGACACCTGTGACCTAATCCACCCCCTTCATTATACAGAGGATGAATCTGAGGCCCAGGGAGATCAGAGAATTTGACCAGTCACACAGGTAGTAAGTAGGTCTATATCTGGACCAAATCTAAACTCAGACCCTCTGTCTCCAAATCTAGCACTCTTTCCATGATGTCTTGGTATGAGTTGAGTTTATGTGGTGGAGAAGGGGCCCAAAGAGAAGGCCCACATCTTTGTTGCAGCCCAAATCTCTCCTGTAGTTTGGCCAACCCAACCAGGTAATCAAGGAAAGTCAGTGAACAGTCACCAAGAATTTATTAATAGCTTACTGTATTGGGGGGGGGGGCAGCTAGGTAGTTCATTGGATTGAGAGCCAGACCCAGAAATGGGAGGTCCTGGGTTCAAATTTGGACTCCAACACTTTCTAGCTGTGTGACCCTAAGCAAGTGATTTAATCCGCATTGCTTAGCCTTTACTGCTCTTCTGTCCTGGAACCAATATGCAGTGTTTATTCCAAGATTGCAGGTAAGGATTTAAAAAAAACAAAACATTTTTTGTTATTGTTAAAAAGAGCCTACTTATCAAGTGATAACATTTATACAATCCAGTGGAATTGCTTGTTGGCTCTGGAAGGGGGGAAGGAAAGAAAAATCATGGAAATCATGGGAAAATATTTTAAAATAAAAATTTAAAAAGAGCCTACTATGTGCTAGGCACAAAAAAGACAGAACCATGATCCCTGCCCTCAAGGAATTCCGCCTAAAGAGGGAGAAAAAAAAGCGAACAGCTATGTTAAAAAAAATAAGATAGATACAGGATAAACTGGGAGTCATCTGAGAAGGAAGGTGCTACCATCAATGGTGATTGGAGAAAGACCAGGGATGGAGCAGGAGAGCTCAGGTCAGACTCCCCAGAGCAAGTAGTACCCTGGTCAGATCCAGGGATATGGATATGAAACAAAGGTGACCCCTAGTGGTCAGAGAGGGGAAGCGAAGATCCGTAGAGCAATTGACCTTTCTTTTCCCTAATCCAACTGAGGGATATTAACACCAGCACACCCACTGGTCTTGCTGAGCTTGGCATTGAGTTTATGCTTTTCTCTTAAACTTTACTTCATCCTCACGCGGATAGGCTGCATGGTTTCTACTTTGAAATCATGTCATCGGAGACTGATCAGAAGGACTGGAGGGATTTAGGAAAGAGTCTGGGCTTGTTTGTTTTTTTGGTGGAGAAGGGCTGCTGGGAAAGATGGATGTCTTCAAGTATTAGAAGGCATGTCATGGGGATGAGCAATTAGCCTTCTTCTTCTTGGCCCCAGAAGGTAGATCTAGAAGCAATGGGTGGAAGGGGGAGAGAGATGGATTTAGGCTTGATAGAAGGTTGTCAACTTAGTCCAAAGACAAACTGTGACTCAGTCCTCAGACTCCTCTCAAAGAGCTTTTCTTCCACTGGGGAAATCAATGTGTCCACATTTAAGGCTATCCACAGAGTAATTTGGGGGTGGGTGGGAGAATCTAGCAATTGGATAGATCCGGACACTGGCAGATGTCCTTTAAACTGAGTTTTTTTAAACCCTTACCTCCCATCTTAGAATTAATACTGTGTATTGGTCCCAAGGCAGAAGAGTGGTAAGGGCTAGGCAATGGGGGTGAAGTGACTTGCCCAGGGTCACATAGCTAGGAAGTATCTAAGGTCAGATTTGAACCCAGGTCCTTCTGATTCTAGGTCTGGCTCTCTCTCCACTAAGCTACCTAGGTGCCCCTGAATTGAGTTTTGAAAGAAGGTTGGGATTCTAAGAGGCAGAATTGAAGAGGGATGTCATCCAGGTGTAGTGGATAAGCCATGCAAAAGCAGGAGAAATGGAATGACTTGTGTGAGGAACATCAAGACTTCTTTGGTAAAGTGAAGTAATATGGAAAGGTGGGTTGAAGGCAGGTTGCAGAGAGTTTTAAATGCCAGAAAGGAGTTTGTATTTGATCAAGAGTTAAAAGGGGGGCAGCCAGGTGGTCCATTAGATAGAGAACTAGGTCAAAAGGTGGAAAGTCCCGAGTTCAAGATACTTCCTAGCTGTGGGACCCTGGATACATTAAAATCCCAAATCCCTAGCTCTTACCACTCTTCTTCCTGATACTTAGTATTGATACTAAGACAGAAGGTAAGAGTTTTAAAAAGAGTTAATAGAAATTCATTGAGCAAGTGAGTGGAATAATAAGACCTGATCTCAAAGTGGAATGGTTGTCTTGGGGTGGTAGTGGAATATCCCTCACTAGGGAGGTCTTTTGACCAAAATTTGGATGAGTTATTGTCAGATGTGTCTGAGTAGAGTTCTTGTTTAGGCTGGACTATTTCTGAGGTCTCTTCTAAATCTGAAATTCTATCACCTTCATTTAGACCATTTGATACTTAAAACAACCCTGTGATAGAAGATAGACTCCTTGAGGTCAAGGACTGTTTAATGTTTGTCTTTGTAATCCGAGTGCCTAGAACAGTGCACTTAATACTTGATTAATTGGTTGAATAGGTAGGACAGGAATTATTATCCCCTTTTACAAAGGAGAAACTAAGACTCAGAAAGGTTCTATTAGGCAGAATCAGGACCTTTATCTCCTAGGATCTTTTCCCAGCATAATTTTGGGGATGAGAGTAAGAAGGAGGAGGAGTGGAAGGAAGCATGTTCTTGTGAATAGAACTGCAGTTAGAACCAGAAGACTTGGGTTATAAATCATTTCTAACACTTGAAAGCCACAGGATGATGGCCAAATTCCTTTACCCCTTGGAATCTCCATTTTCTCATCTGCAAAATGAGAGTTCCTGAGATATAAGTGGATCAGTCATGAATAGTGCCTGGAGTCATCCAGTCTCTTCCATTCCAATCCCTTTGGGACATGAAAAACCAAAGGAAAGAGGAATCTATACATAACCCAGTTTGTTTGGGGCACTGGGCATCCCTTAGTAAATCCCTCAACCTGGGGAGGTTGAGGCCAGTCCAGAAATAAGAGGCAGTGAGGTGAGTTCTTGGAGGAGGCGTGGTGGCATCATGGTGGTTTCTCCAGGGGTGCAGCTGAAATTAGAGCTCTTCCACAAAATGCTCACCAAGTGTTCAAGCTCCTCACAGCAAATTCTCTTTTCCTGAGGAGGCTTCATAAAGTGCTCAGTGAGGTTAAAAATCCCTTTTCCAACACAATGTGGGATGCGGAGTAAGTTGCTTAACCACTCTGATCTCGAGTTTCTTCAAATGTAAAATGGGAATCATACTTATAGGACATACCCCACAGGTTGTGAGGAACCAATGAGCTCATGTACACAATTCACTAAAGCTCTATGAGCTACTGTTATCATACTTTGTAGTTCCTGCCGACAGCTGAGTACTTGTAGGCGGTCAAATATTTCCCAAATTGGTGAGCTAAGTGGAAGACCCATATGTCCAAAACCCAACTAATCCTTCTCCCTTAACCCTCTTCCTTTCCTAACTTGATTATTATAGTCAAGGGGCCCATCATCCCCCCAGTCACCCAGTTTCATAACTTTACTGTCCATCTTTCTAACAAATATGTCTTCTCTCCACCACATCCCTCCCCTCATCACCTCACACCTGGACCATAGCAGTCCTCTGCTAGGCCTCAAGTCTCTCCTCACTTCCACTTAGCTGTCAAGTCATCTTCCTAACAAGTAGGTCTGACTATGTCACTAACCCTCCCCTGGGCCCCTCTCGGCTTCTTCGGAATATCAGTTGCAGCTCTGTCTTGTTCAAGGAGACTTTCCCAGTCTTGAATGTTAGTGCCTTTCTCCTGAGATGATACCTAGTTTATCACGTATATCACACACACATATACACATCTATCTTGTGTGTAGGTTTCATAGTGTCTCACTCATTGGACTCTAAGCTTGTGGAGCACAAAGTCTTTTTGCTTTCCTTTGCATCCTCAGGGCTTGGCAGAGTGCCTGGCAGACAGCAGGTGCTTAAAAGCTTGATCACTTGAAGACCCCCTCTGAGGAAGTCAAGTTGCCTGGGCCCAATCCTTGCCTTCTCATCTTCCCAATTCAAACAGTAACTGTCCTTTTGCCTTCAAGGCTGAAATCACACAAAGACAACTCAGCAGCACAAGTTCCCTTTTATTATGTTTTCTCATGGCTGAGGGTACATGGGCAGGAAGAAAAACCCCAGTAAAAATCACAGATGGGGGGAGGCAGAGTGAGAACACTGGGAGGTGAGCCAGAATGTATCCTCCTTTCTGACTTGACATACTCAGTCTGGGATTGGAATCTCCTCACCCCTGCTCTCATCTCAACTCTGTAAAGGGGCAGCAGACAAGGGTGGCTAGAGCAGATCACTTCCCCCACTGGCAGTGCCAGGTGAGAAGATAAAAGCCCACACCTTGGCAAGAAGTTGGGCCTGTATTACAGGTTAGAGGAAGGAGGAAAGAATGGGAGGAGACTGAGGCCTGTTACCCAATCTTGGCTTCCCACACAATCGAACCTCAAAGCTCAGGTTGTTTATTTGGAAAGAGGGAGGACCAGGTCCTTAGCTGGACCTTCGAGAGTACAGTGTTCTTAAGGGGAAGACTACTCTCTATAAACCAACTCCTTCTGGATCCATCAGCATGGAAAAACCAATTGGTGAGCTGGAGAGGTTTGGGGCAATAGCTGTTGGCAGCCTCTCTGCCTCGGAAGGGTGGTGGATCTAGAGCTCTAGTTTATGACCCTTGGTCTTCCTGAGATTATCAAAGCAAGCAGGGGCTGCTGAAGGGCCCCAAAGCCACATGGCTTAATGAAGTCACAGACACTGACACAAAGGTAAATGGATAGCATGAGTTGACTGAGATGGAAAATCTTAAAATCCTACAATTCTTAGAAGCCTGGCTCTACCCTTCTGGGGACTTCATCCTTCATCTCATGCCCCCAAAGAATCGAATACAATGTTCTCAACGCTATCTATCTCATGAGGATGCCAGACTAGGATCTGTTTGCCAGTGGGGTCTAAGGGAGGGCAGGGGACTGGCTCAAGAGCTGACTGCCCCTTTTCACCAGATACAAGAGGAAATCCAATGAAGGGGACCATGGCACAGGAAGGATGCTCTCTAGGCATGGAAAATCATGACTGCTTTGTAATCTGCCAGGCTGCAGAGAGAGGGGCTCTGATCCTCTTCTATGACCAGTGTCACAGCTCCCATTGACAGTCCAATGCCAGATAGATCTTTTCCCACCTAGGGGCTGTATTCACCCTTAAATAAAATAGCAAATGGAAGTTTAGGCAGAGAACAGCAAGAGAACATGGGCTGGGAGCTTCTGAGAACAAAGGAAGCTTAAACAGCTATCTTGCTATCCTCTCCTCCTTTCTACTCTTTAAGGAAATGCCAATTTGGAATTTGAGAGGGAAGAGAATTTCCAACCTGGAGGTAACAGATGGAAATACATGAAGCACCATTAACATGTGTTGGCTCCCTCCTGCACACAGGGAAGCCCAATAGTCTCTGTAAACATTAGACTTAGTGAGATTCTGGGGCTGAATGAGACCAAGAAGCCCAGCCCTGGCCTCTTCAAGCCCCTCTGGAATGTAGTGAGATGGAGTTGTCTCAGTGGCCATGGATTAGTGGTCTTTACTCTTCCTTGGTTCCAGTCTACATGATGCTGGGAGGAAGAGCCAAGGTTCCAAAAGGCCCGAGTATAACTCATGGATAGTGTAAAGATGTTTACCAGAACAAAGAGGGAGCCTGGAATTGAGCTTGGCCTCTCTCTGGGCAGGGAAAAGTCCTCCATTTGGGGATGATCATTTACATGATTTTGGAAATGTGTGAGCTCCTGGGTTCACATGTGGACCGTACGCTTGAACTTACAAGGGCTTCAGTGACTATGTAGTGTTCCCAGCATGAGGCCTTCCCAGAAGTGCCTCCCTGCCTTGTGCCATCTTTCTGCAAAAAGCTTTCCAACAGAGGAAGGGATTTTCTCCTCACTGAAGTAAAACTAGGTTCTCCCTTCAGGGCTTTTCCTGTTCCTCTCTACCAACTGGTAAAAGAAATAGATTTCAATTTTGGATATGGGGATAATGGGAGATCCTTGAGAAGATTCAGGGCTGACAGGTGATTCTTCCCCACCATCCCCAGCACTGCTGGTGACTGGGGAAGTCCTCAGGACTGTCCTCTGACCAGAAGAGCCCCTTGGAAAGGAGGCTTCAACCCTCTGCCTCATGAGGGTACTAACGACGATGGGATGTGATCAAACAAGATGAGACATGATATGGTTCCCCCCTGGTAATAGCCAGGGGCTAGTGTTCGGATGCGGTTCTTCAAGGTCTCAGCAGAAAAGGCCACTTTGGCTGTCCAGTCCCAAGCTGAGCGGTCAGGCCATGAGATTCATGAAGATGGCATTGGTTGTGGTTTGGCCAAAGATGAAGGCTCCAAGGGTGACCATGAGGACTCCATAACTGACTAGTGCCCACCAGCTGTAAACAGAGAGAAGAGGGGAGAGGACTCCATTGTGGGCCCTCACCATGTATGCTGAGATGGAAAGTCCTTTCCGTTTGTTTCCTTTCTGTTATTTTCACCCTTTCTTTTGGAAGGACTTATGTATCTCCAGCAGATAGGCTCCATGAGGTAAGTGACCTCTGGGCAGAGCTGGGCTTGCACCCTGGCTTCCTAGTCCCTTCCACTGCCCCATGTTGCTTCTCCCCAAGTGCCCGGAGGATCAGAGGTCATGAGATAATACTGAGTTTTACCTGCTTGGTTTGACTTCTTCAATTTCAGAAAGTTTGGCTTGAATCAGGCACAGTCCTAGGAGAAACCAAATCTTTGATCAACCAGTCGGCCAGCTGAAGTCAGTCAAGGACTGCCCAAGAGTCTGGGCACCTTCTTCACTGACTTCCTCCTCTGACAGATATTCCTATTCTACTCGGCCAGTACAATCTGCCTGTGCCTCGGACAGTGACTGGAGGGGGCACCGGACCATGGGGGTTTTAAAGGCTGGAGACTAAAGATGACCAGAAGAGAGAGGGCGTTCCAAGTCAGTAATGACCAGCGTGGAGGGTGATGGTGGGGGTGCCCGTACCTGGGAAGACGAAGATGAAGCAGGCTGCGAGGCCACCAATGATGGAAATGACCTTCCCGATGTCTGGGATGAAGAGGGCCAGGAGCAGAGTCAGTAGGAACCAGGTGACAGTCTGCAGCACTCGACGGCGCCTCTCCCTGGCTACATCTTCCTCCACCATCTGGCCCTTGTATCGCAGCCAGAGGCCCTCCAGGACAGCCCTGTGCACAAGCTCACAGATCAGAAAAGGAGTGGGCAGGGGGTGCCTCAGTCTGCCTCTGCCACACTTTCCCAAGGATTGGTGCAGCTTGAGGGGGAAGAGTCTGGCTGAAACAGGAATCTCCCAAAATGAAGTCAGGCATACAAATCACACACAGACAAGTTCAGGAAAAGGGGGAACAGAGCAGTGAACTGAGGACTTGGGGCAGGGTGGTCAAGCTCTGTGCAGAGAGACCCAGGACCCCCAGCAGTCCTCTGGGGCATGGAAATGTCTCCTCCCTTATGGAAGACAGCATTCCCTCAGCTACACATGAAGCTCACCCCATTCAGAGGGCCACAGTGTCCCCCTCCCCACCCCAAATTGAGGCCTCACCGTCCACAAAAGTGCAGAATGGGGTAGGAGGTCAGCACACTGATGATGATAAAGACACGGGCAATGGCAACAAGGACATCATTCGAGGGATAGGAGAGGAGCACATCTGGGTTCACACTGACTCCAAAGGTTAGGAAGCCACAGATGCCTGAGGGGATGGATGGAGAGAGGAAAATCCAGTCATTGGGAACAGTGAGAAAGGAGGGTTAAAACAGAAAGGTTTTTGGGAGGAGGGGAAGGAACCTCTCAAATCTGTGGCCCAGGAGACAGAAGAGTTGGTAGAAATGGATCTGAGGAGCTAAGCACAAGTTTGGGGGTGTCTATAATCTCTTGCTGGAGAAGAGTCTAAGGTACAGGTTGGGGAGAGGTCATGGGCACCTGAGTTCTAGCTCCAGCAGAGACTGTGGAGAAGGTAGAGGGCAGGAAGCTCTGAGCGATGTCCAGCTCTTCCCTAGAAAGGAGGGCAATGGTACGGGGAGAGGCCTGGCTGCTAAGTCTGTCCCTCCCCCTTCATCCCTCTGGAGACTGGACTGGAACATGGGAGAACCCTCAGCCTCGTGTCGTCCTTCCCAGAAGAGTGCTCTGCCAGGGCTACCTTACCTGTGCCCATGTAGACACAGAGGGCTATGACCATCGCTGCTGTCACCACCCCGCCCCAGGTCTGCACCTTGGGCTGCCTCATGCTGTTGAAGACGGGGACGCTGCTCACGTGGCACTGCCAAAGTGAGAAGAGTCAGGCTGATGACAGGTTACAAAGCCTTGCCTGTGACGTAGCTTGTTTGGTCCTAACAATGCGCCTCCCCCCACCCCAACACAGGAGATCGCAACTGTCAGGAACCCCATTTTGTAGCTGGTACCTGGAATCCAAAGCAGATCGTGGGCATGGCATTGAACACGGCCATCCAAGAGGTCGGTCTGCAAGCAGAGCACAATCATGTGGGGGCCGGAGCTGAGGGACAGGCCAGACTGGAGCCCCCCAGTTCTGAAGCAAGGCCCCTCAGCTGTGCCATGAGGCTTTGCATGAATTCTGATCTCTGAATGCTGCTCCAGAGCTGGGCCAAGCTCAAGAGGGCCCTCCACCCGTCCCACCCAACTCTGCCCTCCCCTGCTCTGGCCACAGACATATACCCTGAGAAATCATCATTCTAATACACGTAGATGGGGAAAGGCTGCATCGTCTCCCTTTGCTTTTGACAGAGCTTTTCATTTAGGAAGATGTTTTATTCAATTTTATGGATGGAATCGCCAGGAAGAGAGCTGAGAAGATAAAAAGGCATAAAATAAAGAATCTTCTTCTAGGCTACTTTTAGGCTTTTGAGAAGCCAAATTTGGAAAGGCAGAGCCTCGGCCTTTTGCTAATCCACCTTGCATGCCTCAAATGAAATGGAAATAACTAATCCCCCAGGGTAGAAGGCTTCCTACTTTACAAAGTGCTTTCATATCCATTTTCTCATTTAATCTTTCCTGAGAAGAATGAGGTACTTCCATTTTGCAGTCGAGAACTCAGAAAGGGCCCAAGAGTTGGCAGGACCATGGCCAGCACTGCTTGTAGGCTTCTGGGCCCCTTCCCCAGCAAGGGAGTTTTCTTTTTACTCTACTGGGCGGCCTTGTTGCTACACTGTCCACCGCTCCCAGTGGAACCTCAGGGGAGTCAAGTGAAACTGGCCATTGTGAATTTTACCTCCAACCTAGCAAGAAAGGGGATCCCAGCTGGCTCTAGGCTGGTAGCCAGGAGCCCTGGGTCCTATCTTCACCTAGTTCTGTTGATGTAGCTGGCCAAGTTTTGTTCCAAGACTCAACTGTCTCACCTATAAAGTAGAGATGGGCAGCTAGGTGGCTCAGCGGGCAGAGCACCAGACCTGGAGTCAGGAAGACCTGAATGCAAATATGGACTCAGGCATTTAATAGCTGTGTGACCCAAAGCAAGTCATGATGCTATTTGTTTGCCTCAGTTTCCTCATCTGTTAAATGAGCTGGAGAAGGAAATGGCAAACTGCTCCAGTATTTTTGTCAAGAAAACCCCAAATGGGGTCATGAAGAGCCAGATATGACTGAAATGACTGAACAACAACAAAACTGGGGATATTCCTCTCTGTTTATCTTTATGAGGACCAACGATTAAGCTGTACACTAAGCACTTTCCTTAGCAGGAAGGGCATTGTATTAATACAAGGAATAGGATGAAATAAATCATCAAAAGGACGGTAGAGTTTGGGGCCCTGCAAGCAAGTCACAAAGATTTTTTTTCTTCTTCTCAAGCATAACAAATGTAGTGCTAGTCCTTAGGGAGGCACCTAGCACCCAGTCACAGGTGCAACGGATGGCTTGCCTTGGGAGAAAGTGGCCTCACTGCCTGTGAGAATGTTCAACAGAGGCCAGACAACTCCCTGCAGGGGATGCATGCTTCAGGCAGTGAATGGACTCTGAGACCCCCTTCAACTCTGTGATTAAATCTGAGATGCTGTGATTTGAAGCGAAAGGACAGACCATCCTGTTGGACACTTCATCTGATAAGGATAAAGGCTCCAGGAATCTGCTGGGGGAGCTCCCCCACACTGGGCTCCCGAAGTCTTTTACCTACCTGGTGGGTATATCCCCAGGGGACATCTCCTTGTCGGGCCAGATGTATTTGATCACAATAATGGCTGTCACATACCAGGTGCCAAGGACACTCAGGGAACTGCCAGGGAAGAAAGAATCAGGGTTGGATGAGCAGCATCCATGCTTACGCTCTCCCCAGCCGAGTCCTCCTGCCTGCTAGGATGAGTCTTCCTCTGTTTAACAAGCTGGAAGCTCTTCAGATTACACTGGGAGTCCCACTCTAATCATGGAATCGTGAGCCCGTCCTCACTGCTTCCCCCTGCCTTCGGATAAACCAAACCGAACATACAGAGCTCCCCATCCCACATGTCAAGAAAGGACATTGAGGAGAGAGGGATGTTACTGCCCACCAATTCAATATGTGCCAGGGTTCCTCTAATAAAGATTAGAGCTTATCTGAGAGGGTGTGAAGGAAACAGAAGAAGAGAACAAAGCTGGCTGACTGAATAATCTAAGCTGGTACAAGGCCAGGAAGCAGCTGGGATCAGGGTCTCCTACCAGGTCAGGAACAATATAAACCTGCTTATGGGAAGGGGGCTTTCAAGGGACACGAGGGGAGAAAGTATTTAGAGAAAATGAGTAAGAGATTTGGAGACAGTTTCTTTCCCGAGTGCTGAGAGTCATCATCTTCTTTGCTATAATGGAACAAAGACTTGTGATGGACCCAAGCTTGATTTTCTTTCTCCCTCATTCTTTCTCTAACCTTTAGGTCCCATTCCCAGAAAGCAAGTGGGCAAGGAAGAGGAAGAACCTAAGGGAGCCTGGGCCTGAGAAGAAGTCTAGGAGCCCTGAGACCTCCTGACCCAGGGCATCCCCTTGAACTTGTTTAAGGCAATAACTGCCTCACCTGGCATATTTCTGGAAGCCAATCTCCCTGGGGATGGAGAGGGGAAGAATGAAGAGAAAAGCGGTGAGGCTGATGGTGAATTTTCGGTCTGTATACCAGGGGGTGTTGACTGCCTCTTCCGACTCCTTTACCAATACAGCAATAACTAGGGGGAGAGTCAGGAGAAGACCATCAGCAAGGTGGCAGACCCATCTAGCAGGGACACCTCCCTTCCCTCCCATGGACTCATTGTGTCTCACACCCTTCCCTCCATGTCTGTTTCCCCTTCCAAATAATAGATTCAGTACTTCTGATCTTAGGGACTTAAGGGAAGTCTGAGTGGTCAATACTCTGGGCCATTAGAGGCTGAAGCTAGATAGTGATGGGAATGACTTTCTCCCTTACTCCCTATTTCCCCCAACCAGAGGCAGCCCCAAGGGGATGGGTGGGGCTTACTTTTGTCTTGCTGGTCCCCAATGATGATGAGGAAGGCAATGCAGGTACCAAAAGTATACACAGCAATGGTGACCTCGCACAGTACCCCAGTCAGTTTGCCACAGACTGCCCACACCACCTCCTGGTAGGTTCGTTCATTACTGGCCTGGGAGCAATATGCCAGGATGACCAACCCACTGATGATGAAGACCAACATGCCCTGCAGCAGAGAGAGGGATACAGGCCCCAGAGGTTCAGAAGGGGATGCCCTTCCATTGCGTATAGCCCCAAATCCCTCTCCTTCTTTGCAGCCAAGGAGTCTGGCTCCATTCTTCCCCCACAGGAAACCTGGCTTCACTCACAATCTGCAGGGAGACTCCAGCTGCCACTCCCCCAGCTGTGCTGAAGGCAGCAGGGAAGTTTAGTAGGCCAGCACCCAGGCAGGCATTGACCACAATAAAGACAGCTCCCAATGTGGAGGTGGTGGCCCCGTTTGTGGCTCCTGACTCCTCCTCCTCCCCTTTTGGGACTCCATCCACGATGGGGCTCTGTAGGAGGCGAGCTCGCTCTCCGGCATCTGAACTCCAACTCCAATCCCCATAGTCACTGTTGATGACCATACTGGTCTGAGCCATAGCCACATGGGCCCTCCGTCCGATGCTGGTCTCTGCCTTTTGCTCTCAATCACCACCTCATTTCCCAACAGGCATGGGAGAAATGTGTGTCCTATGGGCAGTAGTCAGTGTTAGCATGACCAAGGGCTAGCTGCCTTCGGAATGGCACTATGGGACCCTAGAAGAGAACACAGAAAAGCAGCATTACCCTTTGATCCACCGATACTATCCGGATGCTAGGTCTATGCCCCAAAGAGATCAAAGAACAAAGAAAAGGGAATTTATAAGAAAGAAAATAAAGCCGTTCTTTTTAGAGTGGCAAAGAACGGAGGATTAAGGGGATCCCATCAGTTGGGGAATGGCTGAACACATTAGGGTAGCTGAATGCAATGGAACACTAGAGTTACAAGAAAGGACAAAAGGGGAGACAGAAGTCTGGGAACATTTGCATGGACTCAGGTAGAATGAAGGGAACAGAATTAGGAGAATCATTTATACATTCATAACAATGCTGAGTCAAGAACTCTGATCAATGTAATGACCAACTGGGCCTCCAGAGGCCCAGTGAGGACACTTTCTGAGAGAGCTGATAAGGCTCAAGATGCCAGAGGGGTACATTTCTGAACAAGCCAATGTGGGGATGTTTTGTTGGACTAGACATACTTGTTATGGTTTTGGTTTTCCTTTTTTTCAACAGGGGAAGAGAAATACATGCTTATTAATTAAAAATAAGTTTTAAGAGGGGGCAGTTGGATGGCTCAGTGGATTGAGATCCAGGCCTAGAGACAGGAGGTCTGGATTCAAATAAGGCCCCAGACACTTCTTAGATGTGTGACCCTGGGTAAGTCACTTAACCTCCACTACCTAGCCCTTACCACACTTCTGCCTTGGAACTAATACACATTATTGACTCTAAGATGGAAGGTCAGAGTTTTAAAAATAAATACATTTAAGTCAAAGAAAGCAAGATTAAATCAAAGAAACAAAGAAATCCATATTGGGGTGTGGCCACAGTTTGGGTAACAGGTCCTGGAGTTCAGTCACAGACTCTCAGTATAACTCACACTGCACAAGAATTCCCTCTACGATACATGGTCATTTCAACTGGCTTCAGCAGTTAAAGAAAGGAGAAAACGCCAGCTCCGAAGGGTGGCCATTTCTGGACTGCCCTAATTGCTGGTGTTGTGTTTTAACTTTGTTCCTTTGCAATTTCTCCCCACAACTACCAGCTCTGTTCTCTTGGGACAAGCATAATCCTGTGACCACTTTTTTAATACTTTAAGACAATCATAGAGTCCTTCCCATTAGGCTACAGGCCTGAGCTGGACACTAGGTAAAAAACTGGCTGAAATGCTAGTTTCAGCTTGTACAATGGACAGAGGCCTGGACTTGGAGTCAAGAAATCTTGACTTCAAATCCCATCTCAGATATTACTTACCTGTGTGACTCTGAGCAAATTCATTGACCTCTCTCTGCCTCAGTTTCCTTATCTGTACAATGGGGATAAAATGGCACTTTGGACTCTAGGACTCTCATTCCTCCAAATGTTCCATGGACATCAAAGAATTCCCCATCACCTCTCCCCTTTATGCAGTAAGTGGTCTAAACTACAGCAATCTGGTGTTCTCTGTCTGTCTGTCTGTCTGTCCCCTACTACAGCTCATAAAGAACATAATCAGAATCTGTCACCCCTCAAAACCAGGCTGTAAGCTTTCCCCTTCCTCCTGATCACATGCCACAAGGAATCTCTTTGGAGGGTGACAGAAGGCAAGGAGAACTGAAACTAGGCTGCTTTTAAATCTAAGAGCCACAAAGCACGAGGCCTGGAAAACATCTGGAGCAGGTGGGTTTCCTCTTATGCAACCTGATCCCTGGGTGGGGGTCAGGGGCTGAGCAAAGATCACAAGGGAGCCAACACCCAGGCTGCAGAGCAGGCTGGGAAAAGCTCCCTTTTGTTTGACGATGACAGTTACACGGTTTGGTCTGTCTTTCTTTTTCAAAAAGTGGGGGGAGGGCAGGAAATGAAGTAGATTTTGGGTAGCTGAAAGAGAAAGAATATAAACATCTGCAAAGTTCCCACAGCAAAGTGGGGATTCTCGGTGGCTGGTTTCAGCTCCAGGGACTTCCCTTCACTGTCCAGATGTCTGGGGGGAGGAGGAGCCCCTAGAGTTCTGCAAACTCCTGGCTCAGCGTTAAGAAATGGGGAGGGCACTGGCGACTCGGGTCACATGCTACAGCAAAGGGGTGAAAGGGCACCAGCCAGCCCTTCCAGGGCACTACTGCCCCGGCTCCTCCTCCCGAAGGCGGCTTGCCTTCTCTGCCTTATCCGAGGTAGGTGGAGCAGACTGGTCTTCTTTCTCTGGTGCCTTGCCCTCCCTTCAGTCCAGGGAGGGGTTCAAATGCGGTACTGGAATTAGAAGACCCAAGTTCAAATCCTGCCGCTGACACTCCCTGGGTGATGCTCAGCAAGTTATTGAAACCCGCCTACCTCAGTTTCCTCACCTGTAAAATGGGGGGAAGGGAGTACCTGATGATCTTGGAGGTCCCTCCCAGTTCCAAGCTCACAGAAATGCCCCTTCTAGACTTGCCCTTTAGGAGTGCGGGGGAAGGATGGGAGAACGGGCCGAGGCAACCCAGGGAGGACGGGGCAGGATGCCGGAACCCCTCTGGGAGGAAGGAGGGATCCCTGGGTTCGAATCCCGCCTCTGCCCCGGACTTGCAACATCCCCGGGCCTCAGTTTATCCATCTGTAAATGGCTCGGCTGGTCCCCGCTGGGGTTCGGGGTCCGTGGAGGCCCCGGATGCCGAAGCCAGGGCACCTCGGGGTCCGGGGGGAGAAGGAAGGCCTGAGAGTTTTCCCTAGTCTCTTTCCGTGCAGCCCCACCCCACCCGTCCCGGCTCACCGTGGGCGGCAGGGCTGCTCACGCTGCTCCGTCTTCTCACCTTAGGATCTAGCTGCTAAACCAGCTGACTTGCTGATCACGTGAGTGCGGACTTCTGCACGGAGCACGCTGGGACTTGTAGTCCATCCCCTTTTCTGCAGTGCGAAGCAAAACCTGTCAGCCTTTGGCACCTGCGAAGAAGTTGTAAACACGACATTTAAAGACTGGAGGCAGGAAGCCTCCCTGTGCCAAGGACCCTAACGTGGGAAGCAAGAGGGGTTCTGCTAATTGACCCTGGCACACGATCTCAGCCGGTATTTATTAAGCGTGATCCAAACCAATTCCATAGATTTAAGGCTGGAAGGGACCTTGGAGCTCGTGGTATCCAACTCGCTCTCTTTTTTGATGGGGGAAGAGACACAAAGAGACACGAGGATAGTATTTAGGGCTGGAGGGGACCTCGGAGGCTAACCCCTTCACTTTACAAATGAGGAAACTGAGGCACGCCTCAGAGGTGAGATTTGGATTTGGGCTCAGAAGGTAGCCCTTTGGTGTGGGGAATAAAGGCTGGACTCAGAGTCAAGAAGAGGAGTTCCTATTTTGGCCTCAGGCACTTTCTGGCTGTGTGATCTTGGCCAAGTCACCTAATCTCTCACTGTTTCCTTTTGAGATAGAGATAATTGCAGCATAGGGTTGTAGTAAAGATAAACTGAGATAACATAAGGAGAAGGCTTTGTAAACCATAAGGATCAGAGCTTTGTTGCAGGAAGGGATCTGAGGGGTCCTCTACTCCAAAATCTCTCATTTGGTAGAAAAGGAAATTAAGGACCAATGTCACATAGGTAATAAGAGACATGGCTGGGGTTTGAATCCAAATCCTCTGATTCCAAATCCAGTGTCTTTGGATGAACACCCAGTGGAATATTTTAATTTATAAGAATTCAGTGAAATGAGCCTCTCCTCCTCTCTCTCTCTCTTTTTTTTTTTAAACCCTTACCTTCTGTCTTGGAGTCAATACTGTGTTACAATGTTATTGAATAAAGTGTTCTCCTGGTTCTGCTCCTTACTTCTACATAGGTTCAACTAATTCTTCCTAAGATTTCTCTGAAAATTTTTTTGGTAATTTCTTATGGAGCAAATATATGTATATATTAAAAACCCTTTCCTTCTGTCTTAGAATCAATACTATGTATTGGTTCCAAGACAGAAGGGCTGTAAGGGCTAGGCAATGGGGGTCAAGTGACTTGCCCAGGGTCACACAGCTGGGAAGTGTCTGAGGCCAGATTTGAACCTAGGACCTCCCATCTCCTAGCCTGGCTCTCAATCCACTGAGCTACCCAGCTGCCCCCTCTTTTTTTTTTTTTTTTAAACCTTACCTCCCATCTTAGAATCAATACTGCATGTTGGTTCCAAGGCAGAAGAGTGGTAAGGGCAAAGGTAGGCATTAGGGGTTAAATAACTTGCCCAAGGTCACACAGCTAGAATTGAGGTTCTTTTGAAAGTTCTGTCATAATATGTCAGAATCTACTGAGAATTGCAAAGTTCCCTGGTTCTTCCTTACCCCAGGGTTGGCCCCCTTTGCTTGAATCTTGTAACTTGCTCATGAACACTTACTAATTCGTGTGAATGAATTTCTGGGATCTTTATGTACGTGCACATACGTATATATTAGAGTTAATAAAACTTCTTAATTAATGGGTTCTTATGAGCCAATCTAGCTTTTAAAACTAGAATTCAATTCCTGTTGCTTCACCTAAAAGCTCACCCCACTGGTAGCTTGTATTTGGCATCAATGACATCATTTAGGGTGTTGTTGATTTGACATCAGCTCTCCACTTATTTCTATCATAAAGTCAAAGATGTGTGACTTTGGGTGAAAAAGCTGGCCCTGTGGTCAGCTTTTTTCCTATAGGGGATTAGTGGGAGCATAGATAGGGGCACCTGCTTATTCCAGCAGTCTGCAGGCTACTTGACCCTGGGCTGAAAGAACTTTGTATTGGCTAGGGTAGTTTCCATTTGTTTCTGTTCCCACTTTATCTCACCCCTTTTAGGGCTCTTTCTTGTCAAGCCCCCTACAATGGGCTCCTGCTTTTCCCTGGATGGGGCTTTGTGGCATAATTTTGGACCTAGTAAGACTCCTTGACTTGATGGGAAGAGCCAATAAAAGCCAAGAAGATTAATTAAGTGACCAGATATTACAATGGAATAACATTACAGGCATCCCTTCCACATCTTGGGGGCTAGTGGAAAATCTGAGTAAAATGTTTTGGCCCTCCCTTTGTTACCAGAGAAGATCTGATTTTTTTCTTTTTCTCTAATGAGGTGTTTACTGAGTATATTTATAGTATTAAAAGCTAAAATATATTGATATTACTTTATGTGTATTTATACATTTCTAAGTTTTTTTAATTTTTTTTTTGGTGTTATCTGCTGGTCTTCAAGTGTCATCTGTACCTTCTGCAAAACTCCAAAAAAATTCCCATTTAAATTCTTATGCCAACCCTGGATATATTGAAACCACCATGGGGAAAGTTGCGATGTGGAAAGGATACCTGAATATTGAAGAATATAGCAAATGGGGGCAGCTAACTGGTCCAGGAGATAGAGAGCCAGGCTTAAAAATGGGAGATCCTGGTTCAAAGGTGGACTTAAACACTTCCTAGTTCTGGGATCCTGAGCAAGTCATTTAACCCCCATTGCCTGGCCCAGCATTTGCAAAGGTTTTCAAGTTCAAGTGCCCATTACCAGAGAGAGCTCTGAGGGAGAAAGTGTTTGCTTTGAGTGGCTAGACAGAGGGGCAGGACATGGAAAAAATGTCCTCAGGTACTGGGAAGAGGGGGAACGGAGCAGCTCCCCAAGTGCCAGCTGGGCACGTGTGCCAATACTTTGCCAATGCTGGCCTAGCCCTTACACTCTTCTGCCTTGGGACCAATACATATTATTAATTCTAAGATGGAAGATAAGGGTTAAAAAAAAGAACATAGCAAAACTTAAAATACCATTCTTTTAAAAAAAAGTTTTATCTTTATTTTATTTTATTTTATTTCATTTTTAAAATTTTATTTTATTTTATTATTTTATTTTATTAAATTTTATTTTATTTCATTTTTAAAGGAAAACAACTTTCTAATTATGGTAACTAATCAGAATTATTAAAATAAGCAAAACCACATTTTCAAAATAGTAATTTATACTTCATTTTGCAGCAGAGAAAACTGAGGTTTAGAGAGTAACTTATTAAGTTTGTACAGATTTTAAATGAAATAGTATGACCCAACTGACAGAGTCAAACCCAAGACCCCAGTCTCCAAATTTAACACTTTTTCCCTTGGACCACAACCGTTGTATTTTCTGGGCAAACTGAAACCAGCAGCAAAAGTTAGCCAGCCTTTTGGGTCTTTAAAGAGCCAACCAAAGTGTAGTAGATAGAACCTTAAATACTCTAATTCTAAGACCAGCTTAATGGCTTATTTTGAGACCTTGGGTAAGTCATTCTATTGGCTTCAGTTTCCTCCTCCACAAAATAAAGGGACTGTAGATCTTCTCTATTGTGTTAGCTGTGAAAGATGGTGTGATAGATATTTGTGTGTGTATTTTAGCTTGAGGGCAGGGACCTTGTCTTACTTGAGCACTAAGTAGTGATGATTTTTCTAGCTTCCATCTTCTAGAGTGAATCTTTCCCTTAAGGGGAAGACATAAGGGTGAGGGGTACCTTGAGTGTTTGGGGATATTATTTCTCTGGTGCCACTGGCTTGAGCCCCTGTCTGTTGTGTCTCTTCTCTACCTCTGCTAGCCATCAAGGACTAGCAGAGTCCTTGTAACATTTCTCCATTTCCATGTAACATGGATACACTTTTACAAAGGGATATTTATTTTGAAGATAAAACAATGATCAAAGTACAAACATTTCCCTCACCTCCGAGGACACACTCTCTTCCATCTCACTTGGGTTTGTGGAGAGTGTGGGCTCAAATTTGGCTCAATTCCTACTTAGCATTGGACCTATCAAGTTCATGTCCAGATGTGCCATGACCGCTAAATGAGTCCCTATCTCATCCACGGTTGGGATGGATCTTTTTCTGAAGATCATTCTTTGTTCTTCATGTCATGGATGCTGGGATGGCTGTAAAATCTGGACCCCAAGATGCCCAGAGCTCAGTCTTCAGACTTTTTTCAAAATTTACCATGGGGAATCTATAGTCCCTTTACCTAAAACAGAAGAGTGTGGAGAGCCATCACCCCTGCTGTCTGACAGAGTCACAGTCTGGGAAAATGGAGATTGCAAAGCAGCCCCCAGAAAATAAGGCATCCACTGAACCCCCTTCTGTGTGACTTCTCCCTCTAACTTCCCCTACTAATGGAATCATTATGGTTATTGTTCTCTCCCCAATACAGGAGAAATAATATGAGAGCAAATATTTATAAAGTTAACACATATATATCCCACCTTAATCCCATCAGATTATTACCCTAAAAGATTACATTCACAGGAAACCTAAAGATCATTACCCATTACCCCCCTCCTTTCCCTCTCCACAGAGTTACATTCACTCCCATTACAAGCCAGGCAAGCCAAGAACATCAATCACCTCCAAGCCCAGGTCTACAGGACACACTCCACTGAATCTGTTTGTGGACAGAAATCAGGCAACATTGCCAGGTGCTTTAAAATAACACAAGAAAAATAGAACTTATAAATTGAGGAAAATCCCAAATCTAGTCTGTCATTAAATTACCCATCTCCTAAGTAATTGTGATTGTGAAAGCTGACCAAAAGTGACAATGATTCTCCTAACTGGTCATCCCTTAGGTCAAGAGGGACTAACCTCCAAATCACCCTATCCATGTCATTTATTTCCATCTCTGTTGTAGCAACAACATTTCATTGACTATCTCCTTAGGCTTCACATCTGATATTAGATTCTATGGAAACATGTATGTTGAGAAATGATTGTGTGCCAAGAAAGTATGTACTCATTGAACCTATAAAATAAACAAACCCCTGTGCCATGGCAGAGCACTGTGTGATGCCTGACATGGGATTGAGCATGCAGTGCCTCTCATTCATTATTTGACTGAATCATTACATGTAGACAGAAGGACCCTCCCCTCTGAGAGACCACTGGCTCTGCTATCAAAAGGAAGAGAACAAATAGAGACAACAAGGGCCCATTTTATAGGGTCACATGCCAGCCTCAATGAACTGGACTGAAGTCCTTTCCTCTTACAGCATCTTTCCTAAAAAGCAGCTACAAAGGAGTCAAGCCAAAGACAAGAGCCAAATTGGACAGGTACTTCTTTAGTTGTTTGTGTCTTTTTAAAGGCTAGGAAGTGGTCTGGGGCTGGAATATGAGCCCAGGATCTTTTGTCTCTAGACCTGGCTCTCAATCCATGGAGCCACCTAGTTGCCTTTAATTCTAAGACAGAACATCAAGGGTTAGGCAGGCAGAGTTAAGTGACTTGTCTAGGGTCACACAGCTAGGTAGTGTCTGAGGGCAGATTTGGACTCAAGACCTCCTGACTTCCAGTCTGGCTCTCTATCCACTGTGTTACCTGGCTGCTTCCATAATCATCTGATCTTGTTGCTTTCTCAAAATTTTCTGCTCCATCTAATTCCCTCCTTAGCAGGAAGAAAGACTTTTGGGATCAAATCTTAACACTCATTGTAAGTAGATGCTTTTTGTTCCTAGGTTCATTGGCTACCCAGATGAACTTGTTTGTGTGTGGATAGAATTTGCTCCCTAGGACTCTGTTACCCAGCATCCCATTTGCATGCTCATGCTGAGTGCGAACACTGTGTGCATATGTACATCAGATAAAGTTTTCATGCAATTTCTCCCTCTTTCTCTGCTCTGGAGAAGGCGGTTGTGGAGGTTGGGTGAAAGCCAGGCAGGAGAATTTTACCCATGTGGTTTTACTTGGGTTTTATACTTTTGTTCTTTTATTTCTTCTATTTCAAGTAATTATTAATAAATGTTATAAAATATAATACTTCGAGTTATTGGACATTAATTTAAATCTTACATTTAAAGATGCTTAGGTAACTACAAATATAACAAACAACAAAAGACTTGGGATAAGATGTATAAATGTACCAAGTAATTAATTCCAAATTGTATTCAAAGAGTAGTGCATTGTTGTTGTTTAGTTATATCCAACTCTTCATGACCCCATTTGGTTTTTGTTTTGTTTTGTTTTGGCAGAGATACTATAGTGGTGTGCCATTTCCTTCTCCAGCTCATTTTACAGATGAGGAAACAGAGGCAGAAAGAGGTTAAATGGCTTGCCCAGGGTCACATTGCTAATGTCTGAGTCTGGATTTGAATTAGGGGAGATGAATCTTTTTGACCCTAAATCCATTGTTCTATCCACTACACCACCCAGCTACCCAAATGTTTTACAAGCTTTATTTATTCCAGGCAATAGTCACATAGGCAGTCAATTGTATGACAGAATATCACAGTCACAGAATATCACATAATGAATAAGGTCAGAAATTTTCTTGTATGGGAAACTGAATGGAGGGGGAAAGTTACCACCATCTCTAACTATTCCCCAAGGGAAAAATACTGCCTGATGGCAGTTCATAGATCTCACTCCCACTGAGCTGCTGGCATTTTTCTTGAAGAGCTGAAACATTAGCTTAATGGCACAAACATGTCAAAAATAAAACTCAAAAAGGAAATTCACAATCTCAAGATTTTAATTTAAACAGCAAAGTTTCACTCACTCATAGCTTAAGGCTGGATACAGCTATTTTTACTCTCAAGTTGTTGCAATAAGTTTGTTAGCAGCTATAATAATGAAAGTAAAATATTAAATGTAATATTGATTAAAAAATTTTTTGTGGTCACTATAAAATTAACTCTTAAGTCACGAGTCTGTTAGAAGCTCTTAACAATTAAGTTTTAATAAAAATGGAGAAAAAAACAAAAAGAGGGAAATATAGGAAGGAGACCGAAAAATATCACTAGCTAAGCTGAATCAGGAAGCTGAAATCTGAAGCCTGCCAAGCCACCAAAGTCTGCAAAAGCCCCTGAGTATACAACAGGCACCAGAGCTCCTGCTCAAACCCCTGTTCCATCCCAGCACACACACACACACACACACACACACACACACACACACACACACAGAGAGAGAGAGAGAGAGAGAGAGAGAGAGAGAGAGAGAGAGAGAGAGAAAGAGGGACGGAGAGAGAGAGAGAGAGAGAGAGAGAGAGAGAGAGAGAGAGAGAGAGAGAGAGAGAGAGTCTAGAGAGAGAGAGAGAGAGAGAGAAGGAGGGAGGGGGAGAGAGAGAGGGAGAGAGAGAGGGAGGGGAGGGAGAGAGGGAGAGAGAGGGGGTGAAAGAGAGGGGGGAGAGAGAGGTAGGGGGGAGAGAGAGGGGGAGAGAGAGGGGGAAAGAGAGAGGGAGGGGGGAGAGAGAGAGAGAGGGAGGGGGGAGCGAGAGGGAGGGGGAGAGAGAGAGAGGGAGAGAGAGGGAGGGGGAGAGAGGGAGAGAGAGAGGGAAAGAGAGAGAGAGAGAAGGAGAGAGGGGGAGAGAGAGAGAGAGAGAGAGAAGGAGAGAGGGGGAGAGAGAGAGAGAGAGAGAGAGAGAGAGAGAGAGAGAGAGAGAGAGAGAGAGAGAGAGAGAGAGCCCTCCACATTCTGCACCAGACCTTTTTTCTTTCTGTCTCCCTCCATCATGCAACGTAGGCACATAAAATGAGATGTGGGGTAGGATGAGCTTGGGGAGTGGATTCTATCTACACACAACAAAAGTTTACCAGGAGACACACACACACACACACACACACACACACTTCACTCAAGATCTTTTATTTTTCTTCTTCTTTCCCAGTTTGAACTCATCTGTTGTCAAAATCAATAATTTGAAATCAAGAAAAAAAATTGTGTTTTGGAATCCTACAGAGATAGTGAATATATGATAGTTTACTCAACTCCCCAACTCAGAAAAACACTGGCTAATTACTGTAAATTTCCAGACTAAGAGATATTTATCTCTTAAGCTATTGTATGTTAACTCCTTAAGCAAAATTAAATCTCTTAAGATTGAAATCTGTTAAAACTAAGTAAGGGAGTAGGGCAGCTCTATCATTAGATAGAGCAGTGATGGTGAACCTATGGCATGGGTGCCAAAGATGGCATGCAAAGCACTAGCTGTGAGCACACAGTCATCCTCCACCCCTCCACCCCCAGAATTTGTTACTAGAAAGGCAGAGGGACTTGTGAAGAACTGCTCTCTTCCTCTTCTCCTCTCTACTGAATCTGATGACATTTTTTCACATCACCCACCCCACTGCCCAGCAGTCCAATGGGAGCACCTAGGGGGTATGGTGGGTGGCTCACAGGCAGCAGAGCTGGAGGGGAGCAGAGAGCCCAAGCCACTCTGCTCCCCATCTCTACACTTGCTGAGGACATTCCTCACATCACCCACCCCTCTGCTCAGCAGCCCAATGGGAGCACTTTCTCCCTCCCCTGTGTGGGGTGGGTGGGGGACACTTCCAGGACTTGGTGAGGGGGACACAGCACTCCAACTCTAAAAGGTTTGCCATCACTGGGATAGAGAGTCAAGCCTGGAGATGGGAGATGCTGGGTTCAAATATGGATTCAGACATATCCTAGCTGTGTGAACCTGGGCAAGTCACTTAACTCCCATTGCCTAGCCCTTATCACTCTTCTGCCTTAGAATAAATACTTACAATGAATTCTAAGATGGAAAGGTAAGGAGTAAAAACAGTTTAAGCTGGTTCAAGATATAAGTTCAATATATAATATAAATTCAATAATCTATTTATGGTATAATGATAATCTTCATAATTCTAAGTCATCACATAAAATCACTATTATACTATAAACAAACATACATTTCCTCCTCGATTAATAGATCATCACTTTTCTATAGGCTGATTCTATAAGATTTTTAACCTGTTCCTTATTAACAATATGTACTGATGAGGTCTCGGTAATCAGAGTTAAATGACTGATGCCAGATTTGAACCCAGGTCCTTCTGACTCCAGGCCTGGTGCTCTATCTACAAAGCCACATAGATGCCCTCCATTCAGGCAACAAAGTATTTTTTTTATCTAAACCTGAAGTCTGATCATCTCATGTCTGATAAAGTCTCATCAGAACTGTACCAAATAGGGAGTAAGAGATACGTCTAGTTGGGTATACAAATCTTAACTCACAGAGAAAGAGGAGGGCAAGGGGATAGGATAAGGGAGGGATTCTTAGAAAGGCATGTGGATTAGGGAGGCAGTGGTCAGAAGTAAATTAGATTTCTGAGGAGGGACAAGGGAGAGAGAGATTGAGACAGAGACAGAGACATAAAGACGGAGAGAAAGAGACAGAGAAAGAGGGAGAGGGAGAGAGAGAAAGAGAGATATGGAAAGAGAGAGAGGGAGACAGAGAGAGACAGAGACAGAAAGAGACAGAGAAAGAGAGGAGGAAGAGAAAGTTAAAGAGAGATATAGAGAGAGGGAGGGAGAGAGAAAGAGAGAGAGAGAGACTAACAAATAGAGAAAGAGAGACAAAGACACAAAGACACAGAGAGACACACAGAGAGAAAGATAGACAGTGGGGGAAAATTGGATGGACGAAAATACACAACTAATAATTATAACTTTGAAGGCCAATGGGATGAACTCACCCATAACAAAGAAAAGGATAGCAGAATGGATCAAAAACAAGAACCTAACAACATGTTTATAAGAAACACATTTAAAAATGAGAGATATACAGAGAATAAAAATAAAAGGCTGGAGAAGAATTTGTTATGCTTTAGGTGATATAAAAAAAAGCAAGGGTAGCAATTGTGATCTCAGATAAAGTAAAAACTAAAATTAAGAGATAAGCAGGGAAATTTTATTATGTTAAAAAATACTAAAGATAGGGGCATCTAGGTGGCTATGTGGATAGAGCACCAGGCCTGGAGTCAGAAGGACCTGGGTTCAAATCTGACATCAGTTATTTAACTCTGATTACCTAGACCTCGTCATTCTTCTCTCTTAGAATTTATACTAAGACAGAATGCAAAAGTTAAAAAAATGTCCCACAGATAATGGTGCAATATCAATATTACCAATATGCACCAAATGACATAGCATCCAAATTCTAAAAGGAAAAGTTAATTATTGAATTATATTGAATCTTGAATTATAGGCAGAAATAGCAAGACTATAATAGCAGGAGGCTTCAATCATCCTCTCTCAGAACTAGATAAATCTAACCAAAAAATAAGTAAGAAAAAAGTTAAGGAAATGAATAGAATTTTAGATAAGCTAGATATGATGGACACCTGAAGAGAACTCAAGGGTAATAGAAAGTTATAACATGGCATCTTTAAAAAAGGTGGCCATAAGTACCTTTTAATCAAATGCAGAAAAGCAGAAATATTGTGAATCTTTTTTAGGCATAATTATATTTGATAAAGGAAACAGAGACTAAAAACTAATTGGAGACTAAATCCTTAACCTTAAAGATGAGTGGATCAAAGAACAAATAGAAACAATTTTCTTTCTTTTTTGGGAAAATTTTATTTAATTAATTAATTTAGAATATTTCCCCATGGTTACAAGATCCATGTTTTTTCCCTCCTTTTCCCCCATCCCTCTCCCATAGCTGATGCACAATTCCACTGGGTTTTACATGTGTCATTGATCAAGACTTATTTCCATATTACTGATATTTGCACTAGGGTGATCATTTAGAGTCTACATCCCCAATCATATCCCCATTGAACCATGTGATCAAGCAGTTGTTCTTCTTCTGTTAGAAACAATTTTCTTAAAGAGAATGACAATAATGGTAAAAGCAGTAATCAGAGGAAATTTTATATTGCTATATGCTTACATGAATAAAAGAGAAAAATCAGATGAATGAATTAGGCATGCAACTAAAAAATCAATCAAACTAGAAAAAGCACAAATTAAACACCAAATTGAAAATCCTGAAAATTAAAGATGAGGTTAATAGAACTAAAAAACCAATGAATTAAATAAAACTAGGAGCTAGTTTTAAAATCAATAAAATAGACATTGATATGATTTTTAAAAAGAAAACAAGGCCATATTAGCAGTATTAAAAATGAAAAGGGTGAATACATCACTAACAAAGCTGAAATTAAAGCAATTATCAGAACTTGTTTTGCCCAATTATATGACAATAAATTTAACAATTTAAGTGAAATGGAAGAACACTTACAAAAATATAAATTGTCCAGATTAACAAAAAGGAAAATAGAGTAAACCTATTTTACAAAAAAGATTATATCAATAGCAAAATCAACAAAAATCATATTGTATCAATAGATACAGAAAAAAAATTTGAGAAAATACAATCCTCATTTCTATTAAAAAAACATTTGAAAACACAGGTATAAATGGATTTTCTGCCTTAAAATGATAAGAAGCATCTACTTAAAATCAACAAGCATTATCTATAATGGAGACAAACTAGAATTCTTCCAGTAATAATGCTGACTTAACCAGCAAGAGGGGCTTGTGTTGCAGCCTCAGCTAGATTGCTGTCCATATTCAATGTACTAAAAAGAAAAAAAGAATTCATTAGGTTGGGGAATATGAGAGTGAAAGAAAGGGAAAGGAGATCTATTAATTTAAAACTTTTTCAATACCAATCCAATATGCTCCTTTCTGTCCTCTGGCACTGCCACCCTAGTGAAAACTCTCTTCTAAACTGCTGGGAAGGGTCTACCTCCCTCATTTCTCCCTATTCCAATCCATTCTCCATCTGATCTTGTCACCCCTTACCCACCATACTCAATGAAGTCCAGTGACACTCTATCACCAACAGAATGAAATACAAAATTCTCTCTGGAATTTAAAGCCCTTGATAACCTGCCTTGGCTCTGCCTTTCCAGGCTCTATACACCTTATTCCTGTGTAATTAGAAATCTGTTACCCAAAAACTGCATTTCCCAGGAGCCCACTGACTTCCTGTCATTATATTCTGATGTAGACAAGGGGATATATTGGGTGGAGTTCCTGGTCTCGGTCTCTTTTTGCTTCCTGGGTTGCAATTGAGGTGGTAAACAGGGTTTTTGAACAGGTAGATTAGCCATGGACACGTGGTTTTTTATTTTGTCACCTTTTTATTCCTTTATTTTTAATGATCATTAATACATCTCTTAAAATATAGTATTTTAAATTATTGTACATTAATATTAATTTTCACACTCCTCCATGTTCTCAGGGATCTAGTGACACTGGTCTTCCCAAGCTGTTCCTCACACAAGACAGTCCAACTCCTGACTCACTGGCCATCCTCCATTCCTAGAATCCTTTCCCTGTCTCAGCCTGCTGACTTCCCCATTTTCCTTCAAGTCTAAGCTAAAATCCCACTATCTCCAGCTTTTGTCAGTACGTCTCAATGCTAGTTCCTTCTTTCTGAGATGATTTCCAGTTTGCCCTATATATACACTGCTTGTACATAGCTGTTTTTTCATGTTATCTCCCCTGATTAGACCACGAGCTCCTTGAAGGTAGGTATTGTCTTTGTCTTTCTTTGAATCACTAGCACTTAGCAGCTAGGCACAGTCAGCACTAAATAAATATTTGTTGAACTGACTTGACTTTAGGGCTTTTAATTCTATCTTCTTTACTTCTTGGGCCATTTATACTCCTTCAAAGCATGATTCTGTCTTGGCATCATAATTACTTTCTACAGAGGTTAACTGTAATGGAACTAGAAAACTGAAAAGGTTTTCTCTGTGGTGCGCTCTCACCAGCATAAATCTCAAATTCTGGTATTTATACAGTATTGACATATAATGGAATTGCTCCTTGAATCTGGTTATCTAACCATTTTACTAATGAAACAGAGGTCAGTATTTGAACTTCTAGCAACCTGATCAAAATGTTTACTCATTAAGATCTCTTTTAAATTCTTCAAAAAACAGATGTCCAACCAAAATGAGTAATTAAAATGAGTCATTTTGATGCTAGAGAACACATTTTTTTGGGGGGAATTTTTATTTAATTAGTCAATTTAGAATATTTTTCCTTGGTTATAAGACTCATGTTCTTTCCTTCCTCTCCCCCCACCCCCCTCCCATAGCCAACACACAATTCTACTGGGTTTTACATGTGTCTTTGATCAAAACATTTCTATATTGTTGATGTTTGCATTAGGGTGATCCTTTAGAGTCTACATCCCCAATCATATCTCCATCAACTCATGTGGTCAAGCAGTTGTTTTTCTTCCGTGTTTCTACTCCAACAGTTCTTTCTCATAAGTCCCTCAGAATTGTTCTGGATCATTGCATTGCTGTTAGTAGAGAAGTCCATTACATTTGATTTTACCACAGTGTATCAGTCTCTGTGTACAATGTTCTCCTGGTTCTGCTCCTCTCTGCATCAATTCTTGGAAGTCATTCCACTTCACATGGAATTTCTCCAGTTTATTTTTCCTTTGAGCACAATAGTATTCCCTCACCAACATATAACACAATATTTTCAGCCATTCTCCAATTGAAGGGCATCCCTTCATTTTCCAATTTTTTGCTACCACAAAGAGTGCAGCTATGAATATTTTTGTACAAGTCTTTTTCTTTATGATCTCTTTAGGGTACAAACCTAGCAGTGCTATGGCTGGATCAAAGGAAAGACAGACTAAAAGTCTAAAAGCTAAAAGCACCTTTTGGGCATAGTTCCAAATCACCCTCCAGAATGGTTGGATAAATTCACAACTCCACCAGCAATGCATTAATGTCCCAATTTTGCCACATACCCTCCAACATTTATTACTTTCCTTTGCTGTCATGTTAGCCAATCTCTTAGGTGTGAGGTGGTATCTCAGAGTTGTTTTGATTTGCATTTCTCTGATTATAAGAGATTTAGAACACTTTTTCATGTGCTTATTAATAATTTTGATTTCTTTTATCTGAAAATTACCTATTCAACTCCCTTTCCCATTTGTCAACTGGGGAATGGCTTGATTTTTTTGTACAATTGATTTAGCTCTTTATAAATTTGAGTACTTAGGCCTTTGTCAGAAGTTTTTGTTATGAAGATTTTTTTCTCAATTTGTTGCTTCCCTTCTTATTTTGGTTGCATTGGTTTTGTTTGTACAAAACTTTTAAAATTTAATGTAATCAAAATTATATTATTTTACATTTTGTAATTTTTTCTAGCTCTTGCTTGGTCTTAATATTCTTTCCTTTACTGAAGATCTGACAAGTATACTATTCTGTGTTCACATAATTTATTTATAGTTTCCTTCTTTATATTCAAGTCATTCACCCATTCTGAATTTATCTTGGTGTAGGGTGTGAGATGCTGATCCAAACCCAATATCTCCCATATTGTCTTCCAGTTTTCCCAGCAGTTTTTTGTTAAATAGTGGATTTTGGTTCCAAAAGCTGTGATCTTTGGGTTTATCATAGACAGTGTTGCTGAGGTCACTTATCCCAAGTCTATTCCACTGATCCTCCTTTCTGTCTCTTAGCCAGTACCATATTGTTTTGATGACTACTGTTTTATTGTATAGTTTGAGATCTGGTACTGCTAGGCCATCTTCCTTCACATTTTTTTCATTATTTCCCTGGATATCCTTGATCTTTTGTTCTTCCAAATAAACTTTGTTATGCTTTTTTTTCTAGTTCAGTAAAAAAAGTTTCTTGGTGGTTCAATGGGTATGGCACTAAATAAGTAAATAAGTTTGGGTAGGATTGTCATTTTTATTATGTTGGCCCATTCCACCCATGAATAATTAATGTTTTTCCATTTATTTAGATCTAGTCTTAATTGTGTGGAAAGTGTTTTGTAGATGTGTTCATATAGTTCTTGTGTTTGTCTTGGCAGAAAGATGCTGATGATATATGTGGATTTATTTTGTATCCTACAACTTTGCTAAAGTTGTTGATTATTTCCACTAGCTTTTTAGTTAGTTTTAAGTAGACCATCATATCATCTGCAAAGAGTGATAGTTAAGTCTCCTCATTGCCTATTTTAGTAACTTCAATTTCTTTTTCTTCTCTAATTGCTACTGCTAGTGTTTCTAGTACAATGTTAAATAATAGAGGTGATAATGGGCATCTTCGTTTCACTCCTGATCTTATTGGGAATGCTTCTAATTTATCCCCATTGCAGATGATGTTTGCTGATGGTTTTATATATATACTGTTTATTATTTTTAGGAAAGGCCCATCCATTCTTATACTTTCTAGTGTTTTCAATAGGAATGAATGTTATATTTTATCAAAGGATTTTTCTGCATCTATCAAGATAATCATGTGGTTTTTTTGGTTTGCTTGTTGATATGATCAATTATGTGAATGGTTTTCCTAATATTGAACCATCCTTGCATTTCTGGCATAAATCCTACCTGATCATAATGAATAACCCTTGTGGTCACTTGCTGGAGTCTTTTTGCTAGTATTCTTTTCTTTAAAAAACCCTTACCTTCCATCTTGCTTAAGAGTGGTAAGGGCGAGGCAATGGGGGTTAAGTGACTTGCCCAGGGTCACACAGCTGGTGTAAACCTCAAAATTTCTCAGACTTATGAATGTTAGGGGTTTCCCCCTTTGGGGAATCTTCTACTTAAAAAAATTCCCTAGCAGATAGTGAGAATTATACTTGAATGTGAGGGCTCCTTGCCTTGGGAATATCCCTACTCCACCCTACTTAGGACTGCTTTAGGACAGAGAGCTCCTTGAGAACAATGAAAAGTACTTTGATCCATGCTTATGGAAGGGACAGGAAATTCTTTGAGTCATGACTGTTTTAGAATTGATACAATGAGATACTAAGTAACTATAAAGGTGGGGCAACTTGTAAACTATTTAAACCTAAAAGGGTGATAACTTATTCAGAGGTTTTTTCTTAATGAAATTTGTCGACACAGCAGCATTTTTTTCCGACTTACTAAAGAGATTAAAACTACTCAGCTGTGAATTCAAAATGGGCGGTGCTTTAGAAACATCTACAGTAATTGGTAGATGTAAGGACTTAGGGGAGGTGACATAGGAGATTTTGCCCTTAAAAATAAGAGCTCAGAGAAGAGCTGGAGCTGATTCTGAGGGAACTCATTTTGAGAAGACTCATTCTGAGGATCACAATTTCTGACTCTCATTCTGAAGGAGAGCTCCTTGAGGAGCTCCTCTGAGGGGCTCTGTCCCTCTGGGATAGGAGCTCTGGAGGCTCTTGAGAGAGGCCCTTTGAAACAATCTCTGGCTGGAAGACTCTTTGAGGAAGGACGATGGCCTGGTGTTACTAGCATCCTTGTTTAGTCAGACCTTGTGGTGAGTGTTAAAAAAACTGATTTTTTCTTACTCACTCTTTCTTTCTTTGATTACTCATTGTATTGTTAATTAAAATCTCTATAAAACCCAATTGACTTGGGTATTTGAATAATTGGGTATATTTCCCTGGTGACCACCTTATATTTGATTTTAAACCCAAGACACTGTAGTGAAACATATTTCTGTGGCCAAATTTACTCACCCTCTCTTATATCTATCACAATTTATATCTTTCCACTATTTTAATCACTATAGTTTAAGACCTCAACCATTTTAAATCTCACACTGGGAAGTGTCTGAAGCCAGATTTGAACTTAGGACCTCCCATCTCTAGGCCTGACTCTCAATCCACTGAGCTGCCCAGATACCTATTTTTGCTAGTATTCTATTTAAGATTTTTGCATCTATGTTCATTAAGGAGATTGTTCTATAGTTTTCTTTCTCTGTTTTCTCTGCCTGGCTTTGGAATCAGTACCATATTTGTGTCATAAAAGGAATTTGGTGGAACTCCTTCTTTGCTTATTCTGTCAAATAGTTTGTATAGTATTGGGATTAGTTGTTCTTTGAATATTTGATAGAATTCACTTGTGAATGAATCAATCCCTGGTGATTTTTCCTTAGGGAGTTCTTTGATGGCTTGTTCAATTTCTTTTTCTGATACAGGATTATTTAAGTATTCTATTTCTTCGATTAATCTAGTCAATTTATATTTTTGTAAATATTCATCCATATCACCTAGATTGCAATATTTGTTGCCATATAATTGGGCAAAATAGTTTTTAATGATTGCCTTAATTTCCTCTTCATTAGAGGTGAAGTCTCCCTTTTCATCTCTGATACTGTTTTTTTCTAAAATATCAGCTTCTAGTTTTATTTATTAATTCAATGGTTCTTTCATTTTCAATTTTATTAATTTCTTCTTTAATTTTTTAGGATCTCTAATTTAGTTTTTATCTAGGGATTTTTAATTTGTTCACTTTCAAGTTTTTTGATTCACATGTCCAATTTGTTGACCTCTGCCCTTCCTTTGTTAATATATGAATTCAAGGATATAAATTTCGCCCTGAGTACCACTTTGGCTGCATCCCATAGATTTTGAAAGGATGACTCATCATTGTCATTTTCTTCAAGGAAAGTATTGTTTCTATGATTTGTTCTTTAGATAACTGATTTTGGAGAATCATATTATTTAATTTCCAATTAATTTTTGATCCACCTCTCCATGTACCCTTACTAATTATTATTTTTATTGCAGTATAATCTGAAAAGGTTGCATTTATTATTTCTGCTCTTTTGTACTTGTTTGCTATGTTTTTATGTCCTAGTACATGGTAAATCTTTGTGAATGTACCATGTGCTGCTGAAAAGAAGGAGTATTCCTTTTTGTCCTTATTTATTTTTCTCCATATATCTAGTAAGTCTAATTTTTCCAAGATTTCATTAACATCTCTCACCTCTTTCTTATTTATTTTTTTGGTTTGATTTATTTAGACTTGATAGAGGAAAGTTCAGGTCTCCCACTAGTATGGTTTTACTATCTATTTCCTCCTTCAACTCCACTAGTTTCTCCTTTAGAAATGTGGCTGCTATACCATTTGGTGCATACATGTTGAGTACTGATATTTTCTCATAGTCTATACTGCCTTTTATCAGGTTGTAATTACCTTCCCTATCTCTTTTGACTAGATCTATTTTTACTTTGGCTTTGTCAGATATCACTATTATGACTCCTGCCTTCTTTTTCTCAGTCAAGGCCCAATATATTTTGTGCCATCCACTTGCATTTACCCTATGTGTGTCTACCTTCCTCATGTGTGTTTCTTGTAGACAACATATGGTAGGGTTTTGGTTTCTAATCCAGTCTGCTATTTTGCTTGCATTTTATGGGTTAGTTCATCCCATTTACATTCAGAGTTATGATTACCAGCTGTGTATTTCCCAGCATTTTGATTTCCACTCCTAGTCCTGCCCTTTCTTCTTTCACTATTTCCTTCTACACCAGTGTTTTGTTTTTAATCAATCCTCCTAATTCCTAATTCCCATCCTTATTTTACTTCCCTTTCTACCCCCTTCTTATTCCCCCTCTTATTTTCTTTACAATTTTTCAACTACTACCCCCTCCCTCCCTCCCTCCCTTGTACTTCCCTTTCCACCCCCTCCCATTTTGTTCCTTTCTTCTTATTTTTTTAGGGTCTGTTAAGTTCCCTCCCCCCTTTCCCTCCCTTTTTGTACTCCTCACCTCCCTACCCCCCCTTAGTTTTCCCTTCTCACTTTCCCTGTAAGGTAAGATAGAATTCGATACCCCAATGGATCTAGATGCTCTTCCCTCTCAGAATTGATTTCACCGATAATAAGGTTTAAGTATTACCTATTAGCACTCTCTTCCTCTCCTTCTTATAATAGTATTCTCCCCCCCCCCCCTTCCCATGTGCCTCTTTGTGTGATATAGATTATCCTATTTATTTTATTCCTTCAACATTCTCTTGGTGCCATCTTCTATTTGCCCCTCCCTTTTAATTTTTTTTTTGCATATCATCTTATACCACTTATTACCCCAATCTCTACCTGTAAATGATTCTTCTAATTACTATAATAGTGAATATAATTTTTGAGAGTTACAAGTAACATTTTCCCATATATTAATATAAACAATTTGATCTTATTGAAGTCCTTAAAGAAGATAAATAAAAAAATAAAAAAAACATTTTCCCCCTTTCCTCTCTCTTTCTTATTTACCTTTTCATATTTCTCTTGATTTTTGTGTTTGGATATCAAACTTTCCACTTAGTTTTGGTCTTTTCTTTACAAATACTTGGAAACCTTCTATTTTGTTGAATGCCCACACTTTCCACTGGAAGTATATAGTCAGTTTTGATGGGTAGGTGATTCTTGGTTGAAGATTCAATTCTCTTGCCTTTCTGAATATCATATTCCAAGCCTTGTGGTCCTATATTGTGGAAGCTGCCAGATCTTGTGTAATCCTGATTGGTGCTCCTTGATATCTGAATTGCCTCTTTTTGACTTCTTGTAAAAATTTTTCCTTAGCTTGGAAGCTCTTGAATTTGGCAATTATATTCCGGGGGGTTGTCTTTTGAGGATTTAGTGTAGAGGGTGTTCTATGAACTCTTTCAATGTCTATTTTGCCCCCTTGTTCAAGAACATCAGGGCAGTTTTCTTGGATAATTTCTTATAGTATGATGTTAAGATTTCTGTTTATTTCTGGTTTTTCAGGTAGACCAATGATTCTCAAATTGTTTCTTCAAAACTGGTTTTCTTGATCTATTATCTTGTCAGTGAGATATTTTATGTTTTCTTCTATTTTGTCAGTCTTTTGATTTTCTCTTTATTAATTATTGCTGTTTTGCAAGATCGTTGGCTTCCAATTGCCTGATTCTAGTCTTTAGGGACTGGTTTACCGCTATAATCTTTTGATTTTCCTTTTTGGTTTTGTCTATCCTGCTTTTTGTGGCTTCTAGCTGTTTCTCCAATTGGGAGTTCCTGTCCTTTAAACTATTATTTTCTTCTTGAACTGTTTCCCACTTTTCTTGCCAAAATCCTTCCATCTTTTTGATAAACTTGATTTAAATTTGTCAAGAGCTTGTGGCCAATTTTCATTTTTTTGGGGGAAGGTTTGGGTGCATTTATTTGTATGTCCTCTTCTGCTATTTCCTCTGTAGTCTGGATTTTTCCTCCATAAAAATTATCCGGGGTCAATGCCTTTTTCGTGTTTTTCTTGATGTTTGGAAGTTGTTTTTCCTGGGTGTTTTTTGCCATCACTATGGTGGTTTTTCCTTCCCTTTCCAGTCAGAAGTCTGAGTGAGGAAGGCAGACTCTCTGTGTATGGAGCTAAGGAGTGCAGTTTTTGCCCGAGGCCACCTCTCAAGTCTCTGTAGCTTCTACTGTTCTGTGCTATCTCCATGTGGGAACCCGAGGTCTGTGCTCTTCAGCCTGCTGGTCTAGCTGCTCCCAGGGGTAGGTCTTTGGTAGTCTTAGTTAGCTGCCAGGGACTTAGAGGTGCCCCTTGTTCTCTCTAGGGGTGCCCCTCGCTCACTGATTCTAGTGCACTGGCTCTGACTCTGGCTCTGTAGGTGGAGTGGGGCAGGGTTGATCAGCTCATTTTTGGTGGAAGCTATTTCACCCCCTTAAAGTGTGGAAATGCCCAAATCCCATGTACCTTCAATGCTGTGCCCTACTGTAGAGTCCCTTCATTCATACGAATTTGGTTTTTTTGGCCTTTTGAGGTAGTCTATTGTGAATTTTAAAAAGTCTCCATCTTGGTCTAGCACCCAAAAATTGTGCACACCCACACTACACGGGCATGTGCTAGTCAATGACAAATCAGAAATAACTAACTGCCCACCTGGGCTGTCCTAAGCCAAGCTAGAGCCAACCATTGGCATTTGTGAGACACAGGAAGTGAGGTAGGGAACAGCCTCTGGAATTCGCTCACTTCCTGTGGAGAGAGCGAGACGGGAGTGGGTGTTAGGAGCTTGGAGGGAGAGGACGCCCGCAGACAGCTTTCCTTCAGATTGGTCACGTGAGTTAAGGACTGATTCTTTCCACCTGGGCCCTTTGGGCCTAAAACTCTCTCTGCCTTGGTCAGAGGTTGAGTAGCCCTTTCCCTTTTCTCTTCTCTCCCTCTCCTTTCCCTACTCCCAGTGTGATTAAACCTCCATAAACTCCATTCTGACTTGAGTGTTTCATTTTTAGGAATTTCATAAGTAAATTCCTTGGCGGCCATTGTTCAATATTAAAAAAATCCTGTAGCCACACTTTAACCATTACAATATTATAACCTCTCCCAAAAGCCCTAAATTTCTACCATTACAGTATTGGCGTAACCACTACGGGAAAAAGAACTATATCGGTCTTCTGATCTCCTTAATAATCACCTGGGAGAAGTCCCACCCCGGCTACCCCCTCTGGCTCTTGGCCCTGCTTTAGTGCTTCAAAGGTTTCTAGAACCTCAATAAATGGCCTGAATTTTCTTGCCCTTTCACCATACTTCCTACTCACTCCGTCAGTCCTTTTACCAAATACCTTGACTTAAAGACACAGCTGCCAGAACAGGTGAGTATAAAACACCTTTTCTCTTTTCCCTTTACCCCTTAAGTTAAATTGGGGTCAACAGGATTTTTTTTCTTCTCCCTTTTTTGTCTCTCATTTCCACCTCCTTTTACTTTAAGGAGGTGGCTCAGTAGATTGAGAGGCAGGCCAGGCTTACCTAATCAACTGATTAGCAACGAGGAATCTCAGAAGGAGCTCTTAGGAGCTCCTAGCCCGCAAAAAGCAAAAAACAAAAACAAAAAAAAAACCCAGCTGAATACAGCTAGGGAGCTAACTTAAAACCCATTTTTTTTCTGTTTCCTGGCCTTTCTAGTCTTAAAAATTTAAGTGGGCTTTGCTCAAGGAAGATAGCACATGGTCCTAGCGGTTTTAGCCTGAGGGCTAAAGAAGATTGCTGGGACCCACCCATACCCACTTTGTAAAAGAAGGAGGTTTAGTTTTGCCTTTTGTTTACGGTCTATTCACTCCTAATCAGCCCTTTCATAGCTTCTACCTTCCTGTATGAGGGTTTTTGTAACCCCTCCCAGAAGCTTGATAAGGAGAATTTACAACACAATAGGCCCTTAACCTGTATAGGGTTGTAGACTAGAAAAAAAAAAGCTACAGGCAACCTAGCAATTGACTCAAAGAAAGAAAAAAATGTGGCTACAACCAATGTCTGCTTTACTTTGAAATTGGCTTATAAGTTCAATGACCAAGTGCATTGGATTTTTAGTAGGTGTTCCTCTAGGATGGTATTTTTCAGAAACTATAAACCTCTTCGTGACCATTATATTCATCTTCCTTGGGATTGTAATTGTTGTACTTACAATGATATACCTAACCTCTAAGAGAGAACACTCCCTTGTTCCTTCTATTACTAAACAAATTAAGGAATTACACACTTTTATGGAAAACCAAATCACGGAGCAATATAATATCACTGATCAACGTATTAGGGAACTCCACACTTTTATTGGGGAGCAACTTCAGGAACAGAATAATATTTTTACTCAAAAAGTTAGGGAACAGAATATTATAACTGATCAGAGAATTACAGAATTGCACACATTTATTGATCAGCAACATAAAGAATTGATTACTATCACTGATCAAAGAATTCGGAACCAAAATGCTTGTATTGAACAAATTAAAAAAGAAATTACTCTTATTTATCAACAATTGATGGAACGGGATGAAGTTAGGGAGAAAACATGGGGAGAGATAAAAACTTCCCTGGCTGAACTTAATCAGGGACGATGGGGAGAGATAAAAACTTCCCTGGATGAAATTAAACAGGACAAATGGGGAGAGATAAGAACCTTCCTGCAAAACATTGATAGGGAGTTAAAAACATCCCACAATAGGAGTGATTTAACTCTCCATCCCCCATCATTATCAGACTCCCTGACCAACCCTGCCAAAAACGATTTGGCTCAAATAGAAGCCCCTTCCCACCAACCAACTCCTCCCCATCCTGACCACCCAGCCCCTCCCCCTGCCATTCTTGCCCCTCCCACCCTGGTTCCTCCTTCCATTCATACCTCTTACCCTGCCTCCTCAGCCCCGGATCCTCCCCCTGCCCTTCCCCCCACCCATGCTCATGCTCTAGCCCCACCCCCTGTTCCTACCCCGGATCCTCCCCCTACCCTTCCCCCCACCCATGCTCATGCTCCAGCCCCACCCCCTGTTCCTGCCCCAGCCCTTCCCCCTACCCTTCCCTCCACTCATGCTCTAATCTCCAACCCCCATGCTCCAACAGCCAATAATCCTAACATTGAAAATGGAGCAAGTAGCCTAGAAACAGTAACACCAGATAGTTTAGACAGAAGTTTATTTCCATTGAGGGAAGTACCCACCTTTAATAAAGAAGGGAACTTGGTGCCTGTAAGACACTATACACCTTTTAAACCTGATGATTTAGAAAAATTCAAGCACAATGTTCAATCATTTGAGGCAGAACCAATGTTGGTTATAGAAAAATTAGAAAATATATTCAGAAACTTTGACCCTTCTTGGTTGGATGTGGAGAATTTGTTAGATACATTTCTGACAAAGAGAGAGAAAAATAATGTCATCTCTCTAGCTAATAAGAAAAGTGGTAGAGGAGCTCATCACTGGCCAACTGTAGATCCACACTGGAACCCTAATATTGTACAGGATCACACAAAACTAGCCCTGGCCAGAGAAGCATTATTAAAAGCCATGAGAGACTGCTCTGATAGCCCTGATGCATGGGAAAAATTTGAACAATCCCGGCAGGAAATTAATGAGACCCCCTCCCACTTTATGGACAGACTTATTGACGTAGGAAGTACATATATGGACCTTGATTTGTCCAGAGAAAAAGACATTAAACATATACGCAGACAATTCGTTAGGAATTGTTGTTCAGCAGTAAAAGACTACTTTGAAACCAGCTGTCCCAACTGGGAGTCTATGGACCTCGAAGAACTGAGGAAAGTAGCAGCATATGCCTATAAGAATCGTACAAAAAAACCTGAAACACACAATAAATCAGTGTCAGACTTAGAAAAAGAAATTGAAATTTTAAAGGAACAATTGAAAAGTAAGGGAGAGACCATGGCCCCTTTGCAGGAATCCACAGATAGATCATTAACAAACCCCTTAATATGCACCTTCTGTGGGAAGAGAGGCCATGCAATGATAGTCTGTAGGAGCAGGCTACGGGAAACAAGAAATAATAACACCTTTAGGAATAATAAATATAGGAACCACAATGCCAATCAAAATGACGGTGCTCAAAATACAGAAAATGATACTACCCAAAAAAATGCCCAACAACAATATATAAGAAATGGAGCTCGACCACGCTACACTCAGGGTGAACAACCCCAACAGCGTGGAGGGTCCCAAAAAACTGCCCAAGCATCTTTATGAAGGTGTGAAGGGGGGGTGAGGGCCTTGGAATCAAAGAATGAGACCTTTGATTTTCCAGACCCTGATATTTTAATGCCAATAATCCCTATATATTCCCCCCCAAACAGTAAGGAACCTCATGTCACTTTAAAGGTAGGAAATTCATACTATGACTGTCTTTTAGACACTGGAGCATCTAGGTCAGTTCTAGTAAGCAAACCAGATGAGAAATGTGATTCTATTGGCTCTTTAAATGTAGTAGGTGTTTCAGGAAAACCGTTAAAGGTCCCAAAACTTTCTCCTCGCATGGTACGTGTGGGACCCCTAACTGTTGAACATTCTTTTCTTTTAATGCCTGGATCTCCCACAAATTTGCTGGGGAGAGATTTACTATGCAAATTACAAGCCACAATAATGTGTGCCCCAGATGGCTCCCTTTCTTTAGAAGTGCCTGAGGAAACCTTAAATTTACTCCCTGTATTTCTCTCAGAGAGCCAGGAGGCAAAGGAGCCTCCCACCTTTGAAATACCTACAGATATACCAGAGTCTCTTTGGGCCACATCTTCTACTGATGTAGGCTTACTTTAAGGATTAAAAGAAAATACAGGATAAGAAAAAACACATGTCTAGGCCAGAGGCCTAGACCTCACCTACATTATGGAAAGAGCCGTGTCTGCTCCAAAACGGCAGTCCAAAAAAAGCCAAGAGCCTTCTCAAAAGCCTTGAATGAGCTTAAATCCCTTCTCGATCTCTGCCCAGGTGAGATTACAAGGCATTCTGGGGAAGTGGAGCAAAGGCTCATGGGGATTGTAGTCCTGTATTCGAGTCTATTTTTCACATTCCCCCGTGTGATCATTTGCAAAAAAATTAATTTTTTTCCAAAGGATCATGAAAACAAAATCAACTTAAAAGATTACAATAGTGTGAGGATAAGAGAAAAAAGAATAAAACCAATAATTTCTGAACACATGTCAGCTCTATCAGAGCTAAAAAAGGCTATCTTATCTGCCCCTGCTCTAGGCATCCCAAATTACAACAAGCCATTCACTTTGTATGTACATGAGCGAAGAGGAGTAGCCTCAGGTGTTTTAACTCAGACTTTGGGGCCTTCTCAGCGTCCAGTTGCTTATTATTCAGCCCAGCTGGACCCAATAGCTTCAGGAGCACCACCATGCCTTAGAGGAGTGGCTGCTACTGCTTTACTAGTGACAAAAACCGTTGATCTAGTATTAGGATGCCCATTGACAATTATGTGTCCACATGAGGTAGAAGCATTGTTGTTAAGACATAGAACACAGGCATTTTCTGATCAGCGAATTACAAGGTATGAAATAACCTTGCTAAATAATGAAAATATTACTTTGAAACGCTGTTCAACGCTTAATCCTGCCACCTTGCTTCCAGACTTACCAACTTCAGGAGAACCTTTACACAGTTGTGAAACACTAGTGTCCATGGCAGAAAAGCCTCGAGATGATCTCTTGGACACTCCCTTAAAGAACTCAGACCTGATCTTATTTACTGATGGTTCTTCTTTCATGAGGGATGGCATACGCTATAGTGGAGCTGCCGTAGTCTCAGGATTTGCCACTGAGTGGTCAGCCTCATTACCTTCTAACATTAGCGCTCAAGGAGCTGAACTCATAGCTCTGAAACATGCCTGTATAATTGCCAAGGATAAAAAGGCAACAATTTATACGGATTCTAGATACGCTTTTGGCATTTGTCACTCAGTCGGGATGCTATGGCTCCAGAGAGGATTTTTAACCTCAGCTGGAAAATTCATAGCTAATGCTGAAATTATTAATGAAGTCCTTTCTGCTCTTCAGCTGCCTGAAGCCCTAGCTGTAGTTCATTGCTCAGCCCATACAGGTGTCACCGACCCTGTCTCTAGGGGAAATGACCGAGCAGATGCTGCTACAAAGCTAGCAGCCATAGAAGGGCCTGAACTACTTCTAACATTAACAACTACTGATGACTCAAATTTATCACTTTCCTATGATGAGAAGGAAGTGGAAAAATGGAAACAGAAATTCAAAGCAAAACAGATCAATGGAGTCTGGGTGTCATCTGAAGGAAAACCCCTGCTCCCTAGAAGTTTCTATCACCAAATTTGCCAATCTGTTCATAATAATGGCCACTTTGGTACCCAGGGCATCGTGGATTCTGTTAAGAGAGTATGGATAGCCCCTGGTATAACTACCATAGCCTCTAAAGTGTGTTCATCCTGCTCTACCTGCCAGGCATATAACCAACATACCTTTCGTGGTAAAGCCTTTGGTGGACGTCCTCTGGCTTACACACCTTTTGAGCACCTGCAGATAGATTTTATAACGATGCCAAAGGCTGGACAATATAAATTTTGTTTGGTCATAGTAGACCAACTGACCAGATGGCCGGAAGCATTTCCTACAGCCCGAGCCACAGCAGCTTTTGTTGCTAAGGTGCTTTTAAAAGAAATTATTCCTCGCTTTGGCCTACCAGCACGTATTGATTCCGATAGGGGGAGTCATTTTACTGATTCTGTTCTAAACCAGATATATTCTTGCTTGGGGATAACTCCAAAATTCCATGTTCCATATCATCCCCAGAGCTCAGGCCAAGTTGAGAGGATGAACAAAGAACTTAAAACTATGATTGGAAAATTATGCACTGAGACCCATTTAAAATGGCCTGAAATTCTCCCTTTGGCCCTATTTTATCTTAGAAGCAGGCCTAGAGGAGACTTACATATTTCACCATTTGAGATGCTTTTTGGACATCTGCCTATACAGGCTAAGCCTTTCTCCCCGGCTTATACGTCGCTATTAGGGGGAGATATTACTATTGCTTCCTATATACAGGAATTACAGCACAAACTGCGTGAGCTACATGAATCCGGAGCTGCAGTACAAGCTGGACCACTAGACTTTTCACTTCACGACCTGAACCCAGGAGACAATGTGTATATTAAGAATTTCAAGCGTACTGGAGCAACTGAACCTTCATGGGAAGGACCATTCCAAATATTGTTAACTACTCCAACATCTATAAAGGTTGGAGAAAAGGACTCTTGGATTCACTGTTCTCATGTAAAGAGAGCATCTTCTGTTGAGACTGATTGACTGTATCCTATACATGCATTGGAGATAACTACCCATTGACAAGTGGAACTGTTTTATTCTGCTTTTGACACATTGAATTCCTAAATTTAATTTTTTTTCCTTTTTTCTTTTTTTTCTCTTTTCCTTATTTTATTATTATTATTATTTTTACATTATTTTATTTTTTCCCTTTTTCTCATTTCTATGTACTTAAGGTACATATGATCAATATTAATTTTATTCTACAATATTAGTCTAAATATATATACTTGTTGTTATTATTAATACGCACCCAAACAGCTTTAGACTATGGGAACCTGCCATTTATTGATAATTGTTGTGGGACTATGATTAATGTTTGTGTCTGACTCTAGGAACGAGATCAAAAAAGGAGCACAGAGATAACCTGGATAATGCCAAAAGAGCTCACAGGTCTAAAAATCAAAGACCAATCCAGGTAGGATTAATGCATTTCTAAGCCAATACTAAGGACTTGAACCTAGTGTGAGACTCGGGGTTGCGACACTTGACAGACGTTAAGATGTAGGCCTTCCCTGTATCCACACTCTTTGTGAAAATACCTACAGACAAGTACCTAAGGTTGGCTACCATCCTGGCTCCATCCATTCCTGAGAACGAAGGTAAAATCAGACGAGGGAATAACACTTCCCTAGATATAAAATAAAAATCTGGTCCTCTTTTTTCTCTCCTATAGTATGGCAACTTCCTGTAGCCTTGGCTGCGAATGGGGAAGTAAAATATGCTGCATTCTGTCCTACAGACTTGTGGGATTAGAAATTACTTAACTGGACCCTAATACAGGGGCCTGTGAAAAAAAAATTAAAAAAAAATTTTTTTTTATTCTTGCTTTCTCAAATTTTGTATACATAGATTTTTTTGAATTTTGATACTGATTTTAAATTCTTCTTTAATATAGATATGTATATATAAAGGGTTTATAATTTTTCCCTTAATTTTTTCCCTTTTTCTTCTTTTGATTTTGAATTTTGATTTTATTTTCATATTGTTTTGTTTTTCTTTTGAATTAACTCACACACCCCCACAACTAAAACTTGAATCCTCAGCTGGACTCAGTGTTTTTTTCAACACTTTCTTCAGGGGGGATTGTATTTCATCAAATCCAAGATTTAAATTTTGTTCGAGATAAATCTTCAGAGAAAGAAGCTTGCTAACTAACTGAATCCAAAGAATGAACTGTTTGCAGAAAGATATCTAAACCTTTTCACTACAGGAAGATCCAGAATGAACCTTGGGGTGTGGTTGATTGAACATTTTTGAATGTACACTCTTATGCCAAAGGGGACTGCCCCCTAATTGGTTTTTGTCAATGCGCCCAGCAAAACATTGGTTTGCTGTCTTTCTCTCTCCTCTGTTTCCCCATATTTACAACTATTATAATTTTCCTTTTAGTGGAAAAATTTTTGTATACACTTATAGTTAGAAATTTTTGAGGTGCAGTATGCTTATGTTTAGTGATCAATTGGGGAGACTAGTCTCCCAATCATCATCAGGGGGGATTGTGAATTTTAAAAAGTCTCCATCTTGGTCTAGCACCCAAAAATTGTGCACACCCACACTACACGGGCATGTGCTAGTCAATGACAAATCAGAAATAACTAACTGCCCACCTGGGCTGTCCTAAGCCAAGCTAGAGCCAACCATTGGCATTTGTGAGACACAGGAAGTGAGGTAGGGAACAGCCTCTGGAATTCGCTCACTTCCTGTGGAGAGAGCGAGACGGGAGTGGGTGTTAGGAGCTTGGAGGGAGAGGACGCCCGCAGACAGCTTTCCTTCAGATTGGTCACGTGAGTTAAGGACTGATTCTTTCCACCTGGGCCCTTTGGGCCTAAAACTCTCTCTGCCTTGGTCAGAGGTTGAGTAGCCCTTTCCCTTTTCTCTTCTCTCCCTCTCCTTTCCCTACTCCCAGTGTGATTAAACCTCCATAAACTCCATTCTGACTTGAGTGTTTCATTTTTAGGAATTTCATAAGTAAATTCCTTGGCGGCCATTGTTCAATATTAAAAAAATCCTGTAGCCACACTTTAACCATTACAATATTATAACCTCTCCCAAAAGCCCTAAATTTCTACCATTACACTATATCAGTAGGGTCAGAGGCTGGAGAGCTGCCCTAGGAGGGCATGACAAGCCCTCCATACCAAAGATATTACTCCTCCCTGAGCACCCCATACACCCCTCTGACCCTCACCTGACACCCAGTTCTCACTTGTGGCTCCTAGTAGCTGCTAGCATGCGGCAGTGGCTATACCCCGGGCAACAGCTTCGACAGGCCGGCCAAACCTTGTGAGGGTAGTCATCGGGTCGTTGTGGACCCCTGGTGAACTAGGGCTTTGCTCACCCAGCATGTTCGGCTGAACAGACGGAAGAAACCAATAAGAAAGTTCAACAGCTGAGATGGTGACGCAGCAAGGCATTGTGGAGTGCTTAGGGCATGTTGGAGCACAAAAGACAACATGGCCATCCAATGCAGCTGAGGAAGTCTCCAGATGTAACGACTTTTCGTGCCACTGGACCCAGGCTTCCAACACTAACAGAGTGGGTCTGTCTCTGTGCATCGACTTTTCCACTTAAATCTTCATGCACAAGTGTCTTTGTGCACAAAAACACACAAAGACAATAGTCATCCTCGGTTACCGAGAGACTACTACTACTATATCAGTAGGTGTTGAAAAGAGGAAGCATCCTGGGTCTACACTGCTGCTATTTTCCCCCAGAAGTCCTAGAGAACACATTTTTTAAAAATGCACCATTACCAATCCCACCATACACCCCCACCCCCATCCCCACTCTTGGAGCCAGAATTGGGGTATTATAGGTACAGAATATTTCCTATATTGTCAGAAGTTAAGAGAAAATAAAGATCATGTATAAAATAAAGTTAGTTTAGTGTGAGAATCAGAAGGACCAATCATACTTTAACTTAAGAGCACAGATTCCATCTTTTGCTGCCATATGTACTTTTCTCTATTTTATTGTTTTTCTATTATTTATCCATGAGGAACTAGACTATATGTCATCTATTGTTGATATGGGAGTACAGGCTCCCCCAGGACACCCCAAAACCCCAGAAATGCTCTAGGTCAAAGAGAACTTAGTAAACTCCTTTCTGGTTCCAAAAGAAGCATCCCTAACCCCCTTTGGACTTTCCCCTAGATCTCCATTTATCATAGATATGCACTGCCTGATCCCACTCTAATTTGAACTTTCCCCTAGACCTTCAATTAACATAGATATACACCTGCAGGTTTTACTCTGATAAAACACTGGATGTTACCTAATTTAATCATCCTTTGAGTTCTATAGATCATCCCCTACACCCCCAGCCTCAAAGAAATTACCTCATCCCTAACCCCCCCATCCTCCTTTTTCTTATTCTGCTGTGAAAGGGTCATAAAATCTCCTTACCCCATCTCCTCAGGGAGGCAATGTCCTACCTGTACTGGCCTCCCAGCCACTTCAACATGAATACCAAATTAATAATTTTCTCTTTTTTTATTTCTAAGCTAAGTTTTGGAGTCTTGCATTCTTGCAAAGGGTACCTGTCCAAAACCTGGGGTTCATATTAGTTACCCCACAGCACTGTGGTTATAATTAAGCATCATCTTTTCATTTTAAGAATAGAAAATCCTGAAACTTACTTGTCCCCATCCCAATTAGGCTGAAAACTCCTTCTTCCTTCCAAGTTGGAAAGCCCTGAAACTTTTTTCTAATTAGAAATCAGATTATTTAATTTTGTATCCTAGTTAATTGTTTTTGTTATAATTAATTGATCTTTTGAATATATTTAATTAATTGTTTTTTATTTATAATAATTTGATTGACTATGTACTTGGGGTCTTTGGACTAACTGAGGAGTCCATAGACGGTTACTTTTTGACTTCCTGGCCAATAAATCACTTATATTATAACCAAATTATTCCTCAGTCACTATTAAATTTTCTATTATGATGAAAAGGTCCTCTTGTTCATTGTCTTTGCTTAATTGCTTTCTTTATTGCAAGGGAGAGTTTAATGTGGGAGGGTAGAAGGCAGATATGAAAAACCAAAGTTATCAACAACATTTTAACCCTACTTTAACACATCCCTTTCAGTCCCGATCTTGTTATTGAGGGATCTTAATACAATCTTAACCATAAAAAAGGTGCTTGTGATGCTTGCAAATCAACTAAGGGGATTTATAATGGAATAAACTATAAGTAATGATTTTGGTTTTCATAAAAAGTGAGACAATTAAAAAGTACAGAAGGAAAGGAAATATATAAGTTTGGGAAATAATTCACACATATATAGTATAGTGGTAGTCTCTTGGTGACTGAGAATGACAAAATTCACACATATGGAACAAAGGAATGATACAAATAGTGATGAGGAGCTTTATTCATCCAGAAATTGCTACAACTCTCTCTGCTAAAAGCACATCAGTCAATCCCTTCATAACCTGACTTAATTCAAATTTCATCTTCTAATTAGTCAACAAAAGCAACTCTTTTAGAACCAAAGGACAATGAGAAAACAGGAGAAAATCTAATGGGAACTTCCTGAAATCCCAAAATGAAAACCTTTGAGAATATCATAGGCAAAATCCAGAGCCTCTAGGCTGTTAACAGCCAGAAAGAATAATCCAAGTAAGTACCAAGGAGTCACAGTCAAGATCATATAAGATATAGCAGCAAGTACAATAAAGGAGCAGAGAGCTAGGAAAAGGATACTCTATGGGCAAAAGATATAGGATTACAATAAAAAATAACTTTCTCAGCAAAACTAAGTATGATTTTTTTGGGGGGAGAGGTTATTAAATTAGACCCTTAATGTAAAGGATGGACAACTTTGATGAATTCCTGATAAAACGACCAGAGCTTAATAGAAATGAAAATACAAACACTGTCTTCAAAAGAGATAAAAAAAGACAAATACAAGCAAGCAATCACAACAGAATAAAAAAGGATTTAGTGTTCAGATCCTACTGGGAGAGGGGATGCAAGTTGTTCCCTCAGAACTCTAATGTCATCAAGAATCATAAAAGGAGATAAGCAAGAAAGCCTGGGAGTGGTTTTGTTTTGTTTTGATGGTCTTAATAGAAAGAGAAGAGAGAAAAATAATAAAACAGAAGAATTCAAGAAAAACAGGTGTTTTCCAAAGGGAAAATGCAAAGGAGATGCAAAGGGAACTCCTCAAACAACTTGTTTTTTTTTTTGTTTTTTTTTGTTTGTTTTAATAGGTAGGTTTGCAAGATGGCAGTTAAGGTAGGTAAGAGAGAGGAGATAAAAGCTTGTCATGGCCCTATAAAACTGGCAGAAGTGCTGAAGTTAAGGATGAGCTGAAGCTGGAGATTAAGCCAAAAACACAAAGAAAGAATGTAAAGAAGTGGCAGAGGTAAATTCTGGCGTAACCAAAGGAAAAACCTAAATATATAAATATTAAAAAAAAAGGAAAAAAAAAGCTGAACATAAGAGGAATCAATGAGCTGCCTCAAGAGCCAGAGGGCTCCCCCTTCACCAGAGATCTTTAAGACAAAACTAGATGGACTTTTATCAAGGGAGCCCTTTCACTGTACTAGCTGGACTAGATGAGGCAGGCATCTCTTTCTACTTTCAAATTCTATTATTTTGATGGGGAAAACAGAAGGGACAAGTTTGGTATTACAGGCAAGAAAGTGGTCCAAGAGGATGAATTCATTTAGACAAATGAACAACAAGTAGTTAGAAATATGTGTCTAATGCCTGGGAGAGATCAAGGCTCAGGATATACATTTGAGAATTCATGTGCATAGAGGCTATACCTGAATGTAATAAGAATAGATAAGATCACTGTGGATAATAGTATATAGACATTATAAAAGGCAGTAAAATTTACCTGGTCTGAAACTTCCTTCAACATAAATACAATTATCCCCTCCACATCTTGGGGTTAGGAACATGGTGTCCCCACAATCTGGAAAAAGCTGTATAAAATTTTTGGCTCTCACTTCATTCCAGAGAAGTTGGATTTTTTTCTTTTTCTTTTATAGGGTGTTTATAGTACCTTATTGTAAAATTTTGGGTCAAGAATGCATTTCTGAGATTCTAAATTATTTCTGTGTGGGCAACTGTCTTCTATGGCTTCTGCAAAACTCCAAAAAAATTCCCATTTAATTTCTCATGCCAACCCAAAATATATCGAAACCATGACAGGGAAAGTTATGACATGGAAGGGATAACTGTATATTAAAGAACGCTGGCATTGTAAAAACTCTGCCTTTTCCATAATACTGTTGCTTTAAAATATATAACAATAGTAAATAATAAAATATAATAATAAAATTTAAGAATACATTAGCAAATTGGATAACATCTCTGAATTCTGCAAGCACTCATAAATTAGATATGTTTATGCTTTTAATTAGCAAGGCTAATGACCTACCATAAAATTGCATTATTTAAAAGAACCTAAATATCAAAACCTGAAAAAAGAGGTTATGAGACATTTATACATGACTGCAAAGAAATAAATTACAAAATGAATAACAGATAAACTTTACATAAAAGGATTAATAACTCATGTCAATTTGAAGTACTGACCCAACTTTTCACAAATTTAGATGCTGAGGAATCACATTTATTAGTAGTTTATTGATTACCATTTGTTAAAAATTATTTATACTGTGACACAAGATAAAAAGGAGTCTTCAAACTGAAGCCCAGAAGCCTCTTGTTCAGTTTGTAACCACTGGTGACCTTATTTTATAGAACTACCAAATTTGCCTTTGTCCCTTGGGAACTGGCCTTTGGGGAAGTCCCAGACTAAACCTGGCCTTTGGGTGAACAATAAACCTTAAGGTACCCCAAAGATCTCAGCCTAGAGAGAACTGGTAGATATAGTCAAGTCTTAAGTACCCCTTTGTCTTAGAAGTTTCTTCCATTGTATGTGGACCTCTCCCAGGCTGAAAATTCCCTGGCTGGAATTCTCCTTTTTTCATCTCCATTGTAAGCCAATCAATTGTCCTTCCTGTCCTTTATTCCCCCAAAGTGTATATAGGACCCCAAATTCTTCATCTCATTGGAAAATCTCCTTATGAGGTGCATTTCCCCAGAGACAGTGTCCCCAGAGTCCCACAGCTTGTCTTTGTGTGGTATCTTGCCCATGACTCTGTGGTGGCCCGTAGAGCATCATCTCCCTTGTCTGATGAAAGCTTTGTTCTTTCTAACTACTTCGGTGGTTCTGTGTTTTTCAAGGTTGACACCATCAAGCACCCTTACCTCCTTAAGGAGATTAAGGAACCGAGGAAAATGACCAGTGGAGGACAAATGCCAACCCAAATGGGGATGGTCCTTCAGGGTGTCAGAGAAAAAGTCATTTCACCAAAGAATACAAAGAACAGAAAAGACTTCAGTGCAAAGAAGGACCCTAGGTCTACCCTAAAACACAACACTGAAGAGCTCCGCTGTTCTTACCAAGACCGTCATCATCACAATATGGTAACCCAACTTCCCAGAATGTAATTAAAATTTAATATTTAACTTCAACTAACTGATGTCCATCTATAATCTTTGCATCATTGATTTGGGTCACCAGCAGGCACTGAAATTAATCTATTCAGGTGGTACCATGCAGGAAGAATCTGGTGTTTCTGACCTAGATCTATGCTTCTATCTGTGGAGGGAACATTTGGTGTGAAAACTCCCTTTTATAAGATAGATTAGCCACTTCTTGATAACTTACTGCGAAGAGATGCTGAGAGGTTCTATGATTTGTTCACAGGCTTATGAGTAGCATTAAGACAGAACTTGAACCCAAGTCTTGTTGACCAAGTTTCTTCCTGGCAAGACTTCTATGTACTCTCTGACACAACCTTAAGGAGAGAAAATTCTAAAAGAACAAGAATGCTTTTTTATTTTAAAATGCTTATAAGTGCAAGAATCCCCAAAGAATATATTTTGGATTCATAAGGTTTGCATAAGGCTTCACAAACACAGTTTAGGGACAGGCCAAATACTCTTTTAGGAATGAGGCCTTTTTTCTAGGATCCTACCAAATAGATGGGCTGTTTTGTACAGCTCTCATCAGGAAACTGGGGAGGGGGGGAAACTGAGAGTCCTTAAATGAGGTCATCAGCAAGCAATTAAATACTTTTCATTCCCTTTTATTGGGGTCCTTAAACCTCTGTAACGTTTCTAATACCTGCAAAAACAAAAACCAAATTGTTACCAAAAACTTCACTCAACAAATTCACAGTTTTTGCAAGAGGAAATAATGGAGCCAAGAAACGATATTGGGGGGCAATTTGTGTTGTAGTAATGTTGCTAATCCTTCCCTCCTTGTCTCTGTTAGTCCATTTGCTGCCAGGGCACTGACTCCCCATCTCTGCTGCACCCCAAAGCCCTTCCCCATAGAAGTCACGGAAAATATCTTCCTGGATCTGGAGAAATTCTGGGAACTGCTGTCACCCCAGCCTTCCCTCCTCCCTGTGGCTTAGAAACATTTCTTTTCCTTGGAAACAGTAATAACCACAGCACACATTGAGGTTTGCAGAATGCCTAACAAATGTTACCTTGTTTGATTCTCATAATCTGGGGAGACATTTGCTGCTATCTCCATTTTACAGGTGGAGAAACCAAGGCAAGGTAAAGTCACTTACCTAGAGGCAACCAGCTGTGAAGTGACTGAGGTGAATTTGAACTCAGGATGAGAATCTTCTTGATTCTGGCAACTCCCTTAGCTGCTGTACCATCTAGCTGCCAGCATAGTTTTGAAGGGTCGAAAATGACCCTTGCTTCTTGAGAGCAAAACCAAAATGGCACAGAAGTTGTGGGAAGTCCTACCAAGATGCTGAGACTTCCACCTTGAGCCCTGTGATGGACAAGTGTCTATTGTCCAAAGGACCAGCCTTGCTAAGGCAAATGAGGCTCATCACCTGCTCCGTAATGGCCAGCTGAGGGGTGAGTTCTTTGGCCATGGTGTACCCATACTATGAACAAAGAACTAGGCAACTTTACTCTCCCAAGGGGTGTCTTACCCTACCAGTAGACAGAATTCCATTGAAAGAGAAACCTTGTAGAGTCTCAACTTTGTATCTCCCCTAGCAGTTAGCAGTGTTGTGTATATAACAGGTGTTGAATAACTATTTCTTAGATGAATGGGTGGATGGATGGATGAATAAATTAAATGGCAGAGAGGATTATCAAAGATTTATCTTAATAAAGATGTAAGGAACCTTAATTTAATAGGAACATCTAATTTAATAGACAAGACTTTGTTCTGAGGATGGAGACCTAGAAGAATAAGGCAAGGTCCCTACCTTCAGGGAACATGCAACCTGACAGAAGTACAGAATAAATGGATGTTAGTTTATATCAGATCCCATACAAGGCATGCCAATATATATTGATGGGTCCCCTTGATTAAAATAAGAGCACAAACGCTGGAGACCGTCAAGTCATAATGTTTTGACATGGTCACTTGTGGAAACAAGTAGGTCACAAAGTGGCTCCTAGGAAGGATGGAAATATCCACTGAAACCCTCCTGAGTGACTTTCCTTATTAATGTCCCCTTATTATTGTAATTACTATGATTATTATTCTTACTTAGCCCCAGGAAAAATAGGTGAGAGCAAAGTGCTTGCAGGAGTAATACTCATGTCCCATTTTAATTCCCCCAGAATATCACCAAAAGATTATAATTATAGAATTAAACCTAAGGATTCTTATGTACCCACTTAGATAGGACCCTCTTTTTTCACAGAAAAAAAGATTTTATCTTTATTATTTTGGTCCCTAAAACTACAAACTAACATTTGACGTGATACCATAAGTGTCTTATCCAAGAACCTATTTTAAAACCACTTTCATGCTTGTAGTAATATTAACTTTGACCAAAACAGAAGAGTTGAAAAACCATTCTTGCTTCTCTCCTTTAATTAGGAATCCTAAAGAGAAGGCATACCCCAGAGGGACTGAACATGGGTCTTATTGATGTAATACCTCAGTGTGCTAGAAGGGAAAAAAAGAGGACCCTTTTTTCTAGGCATAAAACTTCTGGCAAATCTGTGCTCAGAATTTCCCAGCCTAAATCTGGGTCATGTTGATTCTACCCTCTGACCCCACACTTAGCAACAATGTTTTGTTGACTATCTCCTTAGGCTTTGCTTCTGTTGTTAGGATTTATGGAAACATGTATGTTGAAAATGAAACTGTGCGCCAAGAAGATGTGTGACCATGAGGGCATAAAATAAAGTCGATCTTCAGCCAAAGCGGAGCAGTTTTTCCTGTGAAACTTGTGCTGCAGGTTGAATATGAAAGCTGTGTCCCATTCATCATTCTGCCTATACCGTCCCACCTCCAAGACCCCATCCCCTGTGGGAGGATGGCCCACTCCGCAGCACATAAATTTGAATTTGATAGAACACAAAGAAGGTAATAAGAAGGAAATAAGTATCAGGGGGGTAAGGATCCAAACTATGATAATAGTGCTAAGAAGGAAGGAAAGCCCAGAAAGTCTTCATGCAGACTTTCAGGGAAGGAGTTCCTCTTGGGATGATCTGAAAGAGAGGTATGGATTTGAAACTGATAGTTAAAGAAAGATGCTTTCCCTTTCAGATTAGTCCAAAGCTTTCAGATATTAAAAAAAATACTTTCTTGATACTGAGAGAGAAAAACAATTTTTTTCAACTTAAAAACTAAAGAAAAGGAACCATTGACCAAAATTGTACAGCTAGCATTCATAGCAATGGAAAGTTATATGTTGTATGATTTGAAACATACATAAAGGCACTTATTACATGAGTAATAGCTACAAAAAAGAACTTTTCTTTTTGGCCTTGCTAGGTAATAGTCTGGATATTTTATCATTGTCCTCAACATAGTAACTAGTAATCCATGGTATCAGGGGATGGGAAGGATCCTACAGGGACTAATTGGTGCCCTCACACAGATGTCAGAAGTACTCTCCCTGAAATTAAAATGGGCAGTGGTTGACTGCCAGTTCTGAACATTAGGTCGACTATATTCACAGTTGATTTTTGGTTATGAATTCTCCAAATACCATTTTTATAAGTTTCATTTTGAAAAAAATATTATTTTTCTCCCTTTCCCACTTCCCCAAGTGCTAACAACAACAAAAGAAGAAAATCAAAAGTCTCATAACAAATACTCAGTGAAGCAAAACAAATTTCCACATTAGGCAAATCCAAAAATGAGTGCCTTATTGGGCATAATCTAGTCTATTCCATCTTTGCCAGGAAGTAGACTGCATTCTTCAGCTTCTATCCTCTGGAATCATGCTTGGTTGGTCACTGTATTGATCAAAGTTCTTCATTTTAAAAATGTTATTATTATTATAAATCTTTCCAGTCAACAAATGCCAACATGGCCATTCATTGTCTGTAAGCACTGGAAATAACAAAGAAAGGCAAAAAAAGACCCAATCCTTGCTCTCAAGGAACTCACACTTTAATGGGGGAGACAAAGTGCAAATAATTTTGTAAAAACAAGATATAGTGTATACAGGATAACCTGGAGATAATCTCAGAGAGAAGGCGCTATCTGGCATTAAAGGAGACATAGAGAGACTTGTTATTGAAGCTGGGATTATGGCTGGGATTTGAAGGAAGCCAGGAAGAGATGAGGAGGGAGAGCTTCCAGGTATGGGAGACAGCCAGAGAAAATGCCTGGAATCAGGAGATGGGCTGTTTTAGCCAAGGAGATCAGTGTCACTGGATCCCAGGGCACGTGAAAGAGAATAAGGAGTAATAATACAGTACTACAAAGGGAGAGCAGGAGAAGGACTGCTTATGGAGGACTTCAAATGGACAACTTTCTGATTGTAGGTAATAGAAAGCAGGAATTAGAAAACCTGATTTCTCTGAAGCTAACTTGCTGGATGACCTGGAGTGAGTGCCTTAATTTCTTTTCCTAATCTATAAAGGGAGAGGAACCTGGACGATCTCTAAAGTTTCTGTGGCCTCTGGGAGTCTAGAATAATGAACACTTTAGGCCTCAGAAATCAGAAATTCACCTTTGAAATTCTATGATCAAGACCAAGCAACACAGCTGCCTACTTCCAGTTGGCCTCACCTTTACTACCATCACTAGGTGTCGCTGTTATTTCACGGAATTGATTTGGATCCTGAGTATCTCTAGAGAAAAATTCCTTTATGCCAATGGATCCCACAAGCCCCCAATCTTACCAGGCCCCCCGCTGGGGACAAGTTATTATGACCCTCCTCAAAGTGCAACAGGGTTTAGAGATCATGCAATTCTATGAACTTTTACTTGTGGGCTCCAAGCACAGTTTGGAGAAGCCCAGGAATCTATGGAGTCTTAATTCTAGCCCATGCTTCCATACCAGCTTTATGAACTTCATAGAAAAGCCAGCTCCCCCCCTCCCTCCCTCCCTCCCTCCCTCCCTCTCTCTCTCTCTCTCTCTCTCTCTCTCTCTCTCTCTCTCTCTCTCTCTCTCTCTCTCTCTCTCTCTCTCTCTTCTCTCTCTCTCTCCTCTCTCTTCTCTCTCTCTCTCTTTCTCTCTCTCTCTCTCTCTCTCTCTCTCTCTCTCCCTCTCTCCCTCTCTCTCTCTCTCTCTCTCTCTCTCTTCTCTCTTCTCTCTCTCTCCTCTCTCTCTCTTCTCTCTCTCTCTCTCTCTCTCTCTCTCTCTCTCTCTCTCTCTCCATTTCCCTTCCTTTTCCTCTTTTCCTCTCTCTCCCTCTTTTTCTCTCACCCTCCGTCTGTCTTTGTCTCTCTCTCTCCCCTTTTTCTTTCTCTGTCTTTCCCCTTCCTCCTCTCTCAATTTCTCTGTCTCTGTGTCTTTCTCTCTCTCAATATCTGTCTCTTCCTGTCTCTCTCTGTCTGTCTGTTTGTCTCTCACTCAAAGTCAAAGCAAGATTGGATAATTCCAAAAGGGGTCTGGAGCTTGCCCACCCAGAAACTACATCATTTGCCTTATAGATTGCCCTACTTTTAAAAAATTACATTTTAATGGATAACATGACCCACACTTCCCATTATTTTTCTTCTCTTCCCATCCCCTTGCAGCCATCCCTTATAATAATACTAACAGATAACACTTATATAGCACCTACTATATGCCAGGTATTGTGCCAAGTACTTTACAAATATTAACTCATTCCATCATCACAACAATCTTGGGAGATAGGCGCTATAATAATTATCTTCATTTTTACAGGCAAGGAAACTGAGGCAAACAGAAGTTAAGCGCAGGGTCACACAACTTTGGGGTCACATTTGAAGTGAGATCTTCTTGACTTCTGGTCTCAGGCTCCATCCCCTGTGCCACTTTGCTGCCATTAATGTTCTGTCATATTCATGGAACACAATTTGTTTAGCCATTCCCGAATTGACAGGCATCTATTTTTTTTGTTTGTTTCCATTCTTTGCTGCTACGAAAAGTGCTGCTATAAAATGTCTTGGTGTATGTGGGACTTTTTTTTTGTCATTGACTTTTTTTGGGGTTTATGTCTAGCAGTGGGAGAAACTATCCCACTTAGTTACTTTTTTCTTTTACAAATTATTTATTTCTTTACAAGCCTTTATTACATCTCCTCCTCACTGCCCCTTCCCACTGAATAATAAAAAAAGGAAAAAGGAAAAGAAAACTCTTCTACCAATGTAGTCCCACAGAACAATTTCGTCCCATTGGCTGACTGAAACTGTATGTCTCATTCTGCCTTTTAAGTCACTGATCTTTCTGGCAGGTGAGTTGGTCCACTTTATGAGGACTATGAAAATACAGAGACTTCATTCATTCTTTTTTTTTTTTAAACTCTTACTGTATATTGACTCCAAGGCAGAAGTGTGGTAAGGGCTAGGCAATGGGGGTCAAGTGACTTGCCCAGAGTCACAGAGCTAGAAAGTGTCTGAGACCACATTTGAACCCAGGACCTCCTATCTCTAGGTTTGGCTCTCAATCCACTGAGCCACCCAGCTACCCCTGGACTTCATTATTTCAACAAAACAGGTCTTGTTAAGGGCTATAGTAGTTTATTGAAGAATTGACCAAAATCATACAGATATACGCATTCAAAGCAATGGAAAGTCATGTTGCATGACTGGAGATATACACACAAATATGTCCATTTCATTCCTTTTTCAGTATTCACATGGTGGCAGCTGCTTAGTTTTGTTCACAAAAGAGATTCCTTTTTGGCCTTGTTGGGTCATGGATTGAACATTTTATCACTGTCCTTAACATAGTAACTAGTAATCCATGGCGGCAGGGGGTGGGAAGGATCCAACAGGGACCAAGTGGTGACTCAACACCGGTTAGAGTCCTCAGAAAAATAATACTCTTCCTGTAGTTGAGATGGCTGACTGCCAATTCTGAACATTAGATCCGTTATAGCCCTGTTGACCCTTGATCACTGACTGTTTGCCATTTTCATAAGTTTCATTTTGGAAAACAGAACCCCAAACGCAGGATCAGAAATGTCCTACGGTGCTTTTGTAGTATTGTCTGTTTTCTGGCAAAAGATGTGCAGCTCTACCCATTCTTCCCCTTCCCTCTTCTAATCTCTGCCTGGCAAAGGTTACCGGGACCTACATCAATATGTCCCTTAGAAGGGATTTCTCTCTGCTACCAGGTCTGTAGAAAGCAGTCAGATCCAGACATTTCACCATGGTAGCCAGCAGGAATCGATTTGAAAGGGAAATTGGCTTTTGGGTAAAGACTTCCCATCACTACTATTTCTAACCAGGCTCCCTGACCTCTGGCACCAGCTTGAATAAAACTGATTTATTTTAAAGTAGAGCCTCTCAGCTGGTAGCATTTACTTCCTTCTAAGTGTCTTGGCCTTCGGTATCATTTGGTCTTTATTTCCATAACAGCTTTACGAATCTCCTAGAAAAGCCAGCACTCTCTCTCTCTCTCTCTCTCTCTCTCTCTCTCTCTCTCTCTCTCTCTCTCTCTCTCTCTCTCTGTCTCTCTGTCTCTCTGTCTCTCCCCTCTCTGTCTCTCTCTCATTCTCTCTCTCTCATTCTCTCTGTCTCTCCCCTTCTCTGTCTCTCTCCCTCCCTCTCTTTCTTTCTCTCCCTCTCTGTGTATCTCCCCTTCTGTCTCTCCCCCGTCTCTCCCCTTCTCTTTCTCTGTCCCTCTCTCTCTCTCTTTCTCTCTGTCTCTCCCCCTTCTGTCTCCCTCTCTCTCTCTTCCATTCTCTCTGCCTCTCCCCTTCTCTCTGTCTCTCTCCCTCTCCTTTCTCTGTCTCTGTCCCTGCCTCCCTCTCTCTCTGTCTCTCTCTCTTCCACTCTCTCTCCCCTTCTCTCTGTCTCTCTGTCTTTCTCTCTCTTTCTCTGTCCCCCCCGTCTCTCCTCTTCTCTCGCTCCCTCTCTCTCTCTGTCTCTCTTCCATTCTCTGTCTCTCCCCTTCTGTCTCTCTCCCTCTCCCTCTCTTTCTGCCTCTGTCTCTTTCTCTCTGTCTCTGTCACCCTCTTTCTCTCTCTTCCTCTCCCATTCTTTCTCTGTCTTTCCCCTCCCAAAGGCTACCATCTCACATGTACATGTTAGGTCTTCTGTGTGTCCTGAAGGGTGCATGAATCTTCTGAGGAAATGGTAGTTGTGACAGGTGAGTCCTGAAGCTGGCAAGAATGATTCCCCTGGAAATTTTCAGTCAAAGAAATCAAAACTATTAACAAGCACATGAAAAAGTGTTCTAAATCTCTTATAATCAGAGAGATGCAAATCGAAATAACTCCAAGGTATCACCTCACACCTAGCAGATTGGCTAACATGACAGCAAAAGAAAGTAATGAATGCTGGAGGGGATGTGGCAAAGTAGGGACAATAATGCATTGCTGGTGGAGTTGTGAACTGATCCAACCATTCTGGAGGGCAATTTGGAACTATGCCCAAAGGGTGCTAAAAGACTGTCTGCCCTTTGATCCAGCCATAGCACTGCTGGGCTTGTACCCCAAAGAGATAATAAGGAAAAAGACTTGTACAAGAATATTCATGGCTGCGCTCTTTGTGATGGCCAAAAATTGGAAAATGAGGGGATGCCCTTCAATTGGGGAATGGCTGAACAAATTGTGGTTTATGTTGGTGATATAATACTATTGTGCTGAAAGGAATAATGAACTGGAGGAATTCCATGTGAATTGGAACAAACTCCAGGAATTGATGCAGAGTGAGAGGAGCAGAACCAGGAGAACATTGTACACAGAGATGGATACACTGTGGTACAATTGAATGTAATGGACTTCTCCATTAGTGGCAATGCAGTGATCCTGAACAACTCGGAGGGATCTATGAGAAAGAACACTATCCACACCCAGAGGAAAAACTGCTTGATTACATGGGTTGAGGGGATATTTTGGGGGATGTAGACTCTAAATGAATATCCTAATGCAAACACCAATAACATGGAAATGGGTTCTGATCAAGGACACATGTAATACCCAGTGGAATTGCATTATGGGAGGGGCGGGAAGAATAGAAAATGATTTTTGTAACCAAGGAATAATGTTTGAAATTTACCAAATTAAAAAAAAATGATTCCCCTGGAAGCTGAGATTTTCTCCAGATTCTCTCCCAGTTGGGTCAGCTCTGTTACTATTTGCATGCCTCTGTATATTGTTAAAACAACAAATGTTGGGTTGAATTTAGCCACTTTTAACCCAGCAGACTCAAACCTAAGATGTTGGTGGCACTTCAGTGCTTTTCTTCTACCTGCTCTAAGAGAGAAAATGACACATTGATTGGGGAGCTCTTACTGTCAACATTTGGGTGATTGCAGTGGCACCTAGTATCAGTTTACTGAGATGGACCTCCATGGTTCCTCTCCTTGAAGCTGGGGACAGAGTGGATAGAGCCCTGGGCCTGGAATCAGGAAGAGCCATGATCAAATCTGACCTTAGACACATTAGCTGGGTGGTCTTGGGGCAAATCACAACCTCAATTTCTTCCACTGTGAGATGGAGATAATAAAAGCGCCCACCTCCTGGAGTTACTATAAGGATCCAATGAGTGAATATTTGTCAAGTGCTGAACCACAGAAATGTTTATTCCTTCAACTCTTCAACTTTGCCCTTTGGAATATCCATTCCATAATTGGTAAACTTCTCTTCATTTTATTTATTAAACAAAACAACTCTCACCATCTAGCTTAGAATCAATATTGGGTATTAGATCCAAGGCAGAAGAGCAGTAAGGGTTAAGCAACTAGGGTTAAGTGACTTGCCCAGGGACATACATATAGGAAGTGTCCAAGGTCATTTTGAACCTAGGATCTTCCATTTCCAGGCCTGCTTCTCTATTCACTGAGCCACCCAGCTACCCCTTCCCTTCATTTTACATCCTTTCTTCCCATGCTCTTTCCATCTTTTGGCACTCACAGAAACCCTACTTCCTGTAGATGAAGTTACATCCCCAGTCATCCACTATTGCTTGTCTCTTCTTTCAGACTCCAACTAATTCACTCTAGAGGGGAAGCTGGACCCCTCCTTGCTCCCTGTTGCCATTCCCTTGGCTGCCATCATGGAACAACCTCTCCTTTAGATTTTTCTATTCTAATTGATCACCCAGTTCAGATCCTGGTGGTGATTATCTAACAGAACCCGAGTAAATAGCTCACTCTTTTCTGAAGGATTTAATGCCTGGTTCAGTTTCCTCTCTTCCTCAATACTTGCACTTATTATCTCACATACACACACACACACACACACACACACACACGAATATATATGTAGATAACTGTGTATGCATGCTCATGCCCCTTCACATGCCCTAAACTCAGATTCCTGAGATCCTCAAGTTCAACTCCCATCCTCTATCCTCCACTCCACTTTAGCTCTACATGGAATTTAGCTGATCTTGCTGTCATCCACAATTGTTCCATTCCCAGGATCAAGAACTCTGCTATTTCTTCATCTGATCCTAACCTCCTTATTATTCTATTTCTGTTTGCTTCTTATTCCTAAGTCTATACTATTTGTTCTGCTCTATCTCCTACTCTGGAATCCTTTGTTCTCCTCGTCCTATGCCTGGATTAATTATTCCCATCATCTGCCCTACTTCTTATGCTCTTACGCTCTTCTGAAGGGAGCTGAAGAAAGTCATCTCTGGGGCTCCCTACCAATTTGGACCCTTGCTGCAACAATGCATTTTTTGCACCCCCACCTTAATTGATTTTCTCTCCTGCTTCCTGTAGCAGCTGTTTCAGGCCATCTCTTCTTTTCTCAAAACTTTCAAACCTTTTACCACCCTCATAGTCGAGAACTTTGATGTATTTTACAGAGAAAATAACCATCTGCCATGTGCCCCTTTTCCTTTAATCTACATTTCACAGCCCTTTACATTATCCTCAATTTTCTCCTTTAATCTAGTAAACCAAGGGGATCAGTCTCACTGATGTTAACCTTTTTACATGTATTTGTGATCTTATCCCTTCTTATCTTTTACAACAGAAATGCCCCCACGATTATCGATTATCTTTCATTTCTTTGCTATCTTTGCTTCTTTCCTATTTACTGTTTCCTCCTATCTACCTCTTTTCAGTGACCTTTGCAGGATCTTTATCTATGTTCCACACACAAGGTTCAGTCCTAGGCCCTCTTCTTTCCTCCCGCTACACTATTTTATCAGGTGATCTCATTCATGTTAATTTAATGACCTCCATGCTGATAACTCTCAATCTACCTATCCTCTCTCCGTCTTTCTGCTGACCTACATTCTCTCAATTCCAGTGATCTTTCTGATATCTTGACATCTCAAACTCAACATGTTCAAAACCAAAATGCTGCCACTACTCTAGTGGAGACCTTCATCACTTCACCACCAGCTGCAAGGCGAGGAGCCACGGCAGCCCATCTCAGTAAAGTGACATTACCACTGCAATAACCCTATCCTTGAAGTTAAGAGCTGGGTTTTATCTCGAGCTCCCCAGTCAAGCTTGGATGATAGCAAGAGCCTATTTTGGGGGATGTGGTCTTCTTGCCTCATCTCTCCCCAATCCAATTCATGCTCTGTTCTGCCACAAAAGTGATTTTCCAACCATGTTGTCCCTGTTAATGAATTTCAGTGGCTCCCAATTTCCTCCAGAATCAAATACAAAATCCTCTGCTTGTTCCACACTGACTGCCTGGTTGTTCTAGGAGCAAGATATTCTTATCTCTTGGCTCTCACATTTTCTCTGGCTGTCTTGGAAGATGGAATGCTCTTCCTCCTTTCCTCCTGCTACTGGCATCCTTTATATTCACTTAAAATTCCATCTCCTACAGAAAGTTTTCCCCAACTTTTCAAATCTAATGTCTTCTGTCTCTATTTTTTTCTACTTGTTCATATGTGTTTGCTTGGTGTCTCCCTCCTTAGATTGGAAGTTTCTTGAGGGCTGGGAATGCCTTTTGTCATTTTAGAATCGCCATTGTTTAGCACAGTACCTGGCACATAGTAAAGGCTTAATAAATATAAAATTCATTTATTTGAAAACCCTTACATTCCATCTTAGAATACTGGTTCTAAAGCAGAAGAGTGGTTAAGGACTAGGCAATGGGGGTTAAGTGACTCATCTAGGGTCACATAGTTAGTATCTGAGGACATATTTGAACTCAGGACCTCCCATCTCCAGGCTTGGGTCTCAATCTACTGAGCTACTTAGTTGTCTCCTTTAATAAATGTTTAAGCCACATTTCTCCAAGATGCTTTTTTAGAAAACCATCTTGATCAGCTCCTGACGGCAGCCATTTGATTCAGACTTTCTGGAGCCCTTCCCACCCCACCCGGCTTGGCCGATTCTCCCTGCCTTCCTGTTTGCTGTTTGCCTCTCACCTGGTTCCCAGCTGCTTCATTCTGCCTGCCTGTTTTTCCTGCTGCTGCTCCTTACCTCTCTCCGTCCTCACCTGGTCCTGGTCACCTGCCCACCCCAGTGGCCCGCTCCAGCTCCTGGCTTCTCACCTGCCTGCTCTCCTGGCCCTGCCTGCAGCCATCTGCTGGCTGCTGCTTGCCTGTTTCTTCCCCCCAGACCCATGAGCTTGACCCCAGCCGGCTCATCACCCAGATCCTTGGAGCACATTGCTCAGGACTCATTTCTACCAGCTGGTAACAAACGGGAGGGGGGGGGGGGGGGAAGGGCGGGGTATTGGCCACGTGGGAAGAGGGGAGACAAGAGGGAAAGAACTGGTAATTTTTCCTTAGGCTAAGCCTCCACGTGGATGGGGGTATTGACCACATAGGCGGATCATAGGAGGAGAGAAAAGGGAGAGGAGAAGAAAGAGACTTTTCCAAACAGGAACTTAAAAGCAATGGGCTATTTAAAAGGCTACCTTTTGACTGTTGTGGTAATTTTATTGACTTCACCTGCGTGTCAGGGAGAAGATTCAGCTAACTTTGGGGAGGCAGCTGGGTATCTCAGTGGACTGAGAGCCAGGCCCAGAGAGGGGCGTCTGTCTCTGGTTGAAATCTGGCCTGAGACACTTCATGCCCGTGTGGACCTGAGCAGATCGCTTGGACCTCATTGCTTACCCCTTATCAATTTGCCTTTGGACAATAGACATTTAAATGGATAATTAAAAACAAAAACAAAACACACCTAAGGAACTTTAAAGACTGGAGGTTATGATTTTTAAGGCATTTCAGACTCCAATGGTTTATACAAATCTCTGTATTCTATTGCATTTTCCTGATTGTTTTGTTTAAGATATAACTTTGTGATTTTAAGTTCATATATTACTGGATTCAATATTATTCTTTTATACTGTTCATTTAATGTACTGAGTTTTAAAATTCTGTTGCTTTTCCCCTATAACCATATATTGAAAAAATATCATTGTAATTAAGCCCATATATAAAAAGAAGTTTTTCTATTTTTGCCTTTGTAAATTGTCACATAGATAATAGATGGACTTCATCAGAACTGGTTACAATTACTATAACAACCTTTGGAAAATTTAATGTGCTAAATATCTCAAATGATTTTAAGGGTTTTTAAAATATGATTTTTAGAATTTTTTTTTAACAATCTCTGGTTATTTTTGCCTGCCCCTAACACGAGGTGTAAGGCCACTTCTAGCTGAAGTGAAATACAATTATAACCCCCAACCTTCCCGCATTTCTAAATATGTGAATGGAAGTTGGGGCAGTTAATCTCAGGGCATTTGTACCCCTAAAAAAGCCTCCAAAAAAGGAGCATCTCATTTATACTCTTCAGCTCACTATTTTACTTTCACCAGAATGATATATAGATTTCTTGATTATGTTCTTAACCCAAGATGAGTTTTACTTTGTTTAAAAATATGTTTATTACCAAGGTTAAAAGAATTGCTATGATTGTAAAAAATTGTGACAACTATCCATCAATTCATAGGTTTTAAAAAATGCCATACAGCAACTTATGTGAAATATGAAAGTGTGTTTGTTTGCTATTGTAATTAATTGGGCTATTGAGAATTTTGGGGATATTGATAACTACATATTTGTAATACTGTTCTTTAAAAATGAAAAATGTTACCTTGTTCAATTCATTTGCCTTCTAAGTCACAGTGATCATGGCCAGACATGAAGAGGAAATGGATCTCATTTTTGGTGAGAAAGCCTTGTAATCTTTATTTTCTTAGCTGACACAGAGTGTCAATGATTATAAGCTACATTTTTATTTTTAAAGCTCTTTTATTATTATATTTTCTTGCATGTGCAATATACTATTTCAGGTTTTTTTTCTCTCTTTTTTATATTTCAAGCACATGTCACCAGTATTAAGATTTTCTTTAACCTTTTGATTTTGCAGTAATATAAGTTTAAGATACATTTGCTAATGCATGCCCAAAAAGCTAGAGACTATAAAAATGATGCCACTAATTATTTAAAAGAAATTATAGGACTTTGCTTAATGATTCTGATTCCAGGACAAGATATACACAAAAGAGCCATTGCACAGAGCTAAAGAAAAGCCAATCCAGGATGGATTGATGCCCTTCTAGGCCAATACAAAGGTCTTGAACCTAGTGTGAAGTCTCAAGGTTACTGTGTTTAATATGCTAGACATAGGCTTTCCTTGTGTCCACACTCACTCTGAAAATACTCAGACGAGTATCCCCAAAACTTTGGCCCCAATAATCTGGTCCCCTTTTCTGCCTCTCATAGTGTGGTACCTTTCTGTAGTCCTGGCTACTGACTGGGTAAATGCATCACTGCTTAGATCATTTAATTGGGCCCTGATTCAAGGACCTGTTATAGATTTATTTTTCTTTTACTTAGAATTTTTACACATAAGACTTTGATAGTCTATATTTTCATCCAGTATTTTCTTTTTTATTTGGATTTTTCTGATATCTTTTTAATTTCTTCTACCAATTGATTCATATACCTCATCCCTCAGCCATGCATCCCTAAGTGATTTTTCAATCACCCTCTTAATAGGGAAATGTAAAATATCATTATTTAAATTGCAAAGTTTAAATTCCTTTTGAGAAGAATTTTAGGTAAAGAAAGATGCTACCTCTCAATCTAGAAACTGAACTGTTGGAGAAGACACAATGAAGATGCCTCCAGATCACAAGCTACACAAAAATGAACTTTGGGTGTAGTTGATTGAACATTTATTTTTATGTATACTTTCATGCCAGAAAGGGGACTGCCCCCAACTGGCTTTTTGTCAATGCGTCCAGCAGTTATTGGTTTTGTTCTTTTTTTTTCTTTTATCCTCAAATTATTGTAATCTTTAAAATTGATTATGTTTTTATGATCCTTTGGGGAAGTCCTTCTCCTCAGAGGATCAAACAGAGGAATGTAAAAATAGACTCGAATCCAGGGCTTCAATCCCCACAAGTCCTTGCTCCACTTCCCCAGAATGCCCTCTAATCTCACTGAATTCTCACCTGGGCAGAGAACGAGATGGGGTATTTAAACCTGGTTGTGAATAGGCTTGGCCTTTTTTTGGACTTCCTTTTTGGAGTAGATGCGTCTCTTTCATGTGAGGTTATCTTGTCTAGGCCTCTCTGGCCTAGACATGTGCTTTCTTATTCTGTATTTTCTTTAATCCTTAACCTTTAATAAACCTCATAAAAATATAATACTCCTTGCAGAGAGAAACTAAATTTCTACCTGCCTCAGTTTTCCTAAATTTTAATCTTTACAATGCCAAAGAGATCTTCTTAAATAAAGCATAGATTTTTGTCTCACTTGCTTCTCTGCTTCCATAAATTCCAGTGGTTTCCTATCACCTCCAAGATCATATACAAAATACTCTGACATTCAAAGCTTTTCATAACTTAGCCATCTCCTTTCCTTTCCAGCCTTCTTATATTCTACTGCACTTCACATTCTTCAGTCCAGTAACACTAGTCTCCTGGCTGTTCTAAGAATTCTACTCAGCTCTAAAAGGTATTTTAATTTCCTAGCTGTCCCCCATGTCTGGAATGCTCTCTCTCCTCATCTCCTAGCTTCTTTCAAATTCCAATTAAAACTTGTCTTCTATAGGAACCATTCCTCATCCCCTCTTAATGTCAGTGCCTTCCTTCTTTAATTATTTCCTATTTATGTTGCATGTAGCCTGTTTGTATATATTTGTTTGCTTCTTCCTTCCCCATTAAATTGTGAGCTCCTTGAGAACAGGAACTGTCTTTTAACCTTTCTTTGTATTCCCAGCACTCGATGCCATAGCTGGCACACAGGCAATGTTACATATAATGATCTTTAATATCATAGATGTTAGGAGCAACTCCTGGCATGGAATTTTTACTAATGCAGATGGACAACTTTTTTTTTTTAACCATACCTTCTTAAAATTGATACTATTCATTCCAAGGCAGTAGGGGCTAGGCAACCAGGGTTAAGTGACTCATCCAGGGTCACACAATATCTAAGGACACATTTGAACCCAGGATCTCCCATCTCCAGGTCTGGCTCTCTAGCCACACACCTCTTCTTGCCCAAGGTCCCAGAGTCAGGGCATATCAGAGGTTAGAAATGAGTTTTGGTTGGCTCCACATGCCATACTTCCTCTCTTCTTCATTCCTAATCCTTGTTTTAGTATTTCTTGTCTCACAGAGTCCTGACTTTCTCATTGGCTCTTTCTGATGTTCAGGGAGTCCAATTTTTGGATAATGTTTAGCTATTTTTAAAAAATGTGTTTTTGATATTTAATATTAAATTTTTTTTGGGGGGGATAAAGTTTACCTCTTCGACCCAAAATATTCTAAACTATTAGATCTCTTTTTCATTCTTTCCTTTCTAGGTGTCATTTCATCCAACATTCTGTATTTTCTTTGATTTACTTGTTCCAGTGATTCTTGTAGCCCTTGTCAGTCAGATTATATTCCCTCCAGGATCAAACACACAGTGCTGTTTTCCACTAAAAATACTTCACAAGCTAGCCCCAATGTACCTTCTCCGCTTTATTACTTTCCATAAATGCCCACCACCACGGTCCAGACAAACTGGCTCTTCTGTCTAGGACACTTTGTGCCTCTCCCTGGCTGGAATGTATCCTCCTCCCTCCCCTTCATTTCTAAAACTCTATTTTTTTCAAGGCTCAATTCACGTGTCATGCTTCTAAGGGAAGCCTTTCCCCCCCAAGACTACATATTTCCCCCCATCTTCCTAATGTTATGTTGTTAGCTGTTATCTAGTTAGCTGGTGGCTCAGTAGATGGAGTACTGGGCCTGGAGTCAGGGAGGCCCGAGATCAGATTGTACTTGCTATATGACGCTGGACAAGTCACTTTAATCCCTATCCTCATCTGTAAAATGGGGCATTTTACTTTCTAGCTCCCAGGGTTGTTGTGAGGATCAAATGAGAATATTAGTAAAGTGCCTAACAGTGTAAATAAAACACTCAGAAAGCACTTAATGGATGCTTATTCCAGTACAGCTGGGTAGTACAGTGGACAGGGTTCCAGATGTGGAATTTGGAGGACCTGAGCAAAGCTCTGGCCTCAGCCACTTCCTAGCTGTGAGACCCTGGGTAAGTCCTTTAACCTCAGTTGCTTAGCCTTTACTATTCTTCTTGCTTTGGAACTGATCCTCAGAATCAATTCTAAGAAGTTAAAGTTTAAAAAAAAAGAAAGAAAAGGTACCTATCTGCATTAGTCATTAACAAATGTTTATTCCTCTCTGGTCTGGGAGAGTTTTACTTTTGTTTTTATGTCTTTAGCTCGTAGTTGTTACAGAATAGGTTTTGGATAAATGCTCACTTATTGAAGGGTAGGACATGGAAAATTGGGAGACAGAAGGGGTACACATTTCAGATAGAAGGTTTGGGCAAATGCAAGCTAGGAATATCAGAGCTTTGGGAAGATAACCAAAATACTAGGTCTCTGGAGATTGCAAAAGGTCAAGGTCAGCTTGCCAAGGGCCTCTAATGCTGGGCTAAGACGTAGACAGACTTATTCTACAGGCAAAAGAAGAAGGGAAATGACTTGTGCAGAATAGCACTTTTACAAGTATCAATGATATCTGTAACGCTCAGGATTTAAGACACTCATACAGTTTTAAGACCAAAAACATGCCTGTAATAAATAGTAAATGCTCCTGGGAAATGGCAGTGAGTATGATCACTGTTTTTCAGGCAGGGAAGCTAGGGAGTAAATCGCTAAAACTCAGTTGAGTTGGCATTAAGCACTCAGACCTGGCTCTGAGGTTGGTTAACTCCCACAGAAGTTAGAGAAGAAGCATTGGTAAAGCAAAGATTCAGTCTCTGTGAAAAGTGTAACAAGATCAAAATACCATGTAATTCCTTTCAGAAAAAAATGGGCATTAGCCCAAGATGAACACATGCACTTCAAAATAAGGCACTCAGGGTGGTCAAGTTTCTTGCCAAGTTTGGATTGCTGAGAGCCAGTTTTCAGCTGCTCTCCACACAGGCTCTAAAAACACCAAATGACTATTCAGAGAAAGGATGCTAGCTCCTTTGGATGTAACTTTGGCGAGGGAAAGAGGACAGAAAAATTCTCCTGCAGGTTTATTTTCCAAAACATTTTGTCAAGTCAATCCTCATAAAATGAAAACTTTTTAACAACTGAGAGTAACCATTAAGCGGCTTGTAGGCAACAGTAGAGACAAAAATTAAGGTTTTACTTTGCTCCTTGAGTTCAATGTCCTGAGGGATAAGCAGGATCAATGGAGGGTCAAAGGGAAAGAAATCCAAACACTTAAATAACAGACAAAGCCAAGTCTTGTTTCCCTTTGGTTAAGGGCCAAGGTTGGGACACACAGTACCCCCATACAGAATACTGTGCACACAATGGGCAGCAATATTTGCAAAGGAACAATTTGAAAGCAGGGTAGGGAAGCTCCTAAACATTGTTTTTATTTTTTACCCACACCCTAAGACTCTGCTTTATTTTTTCTGACATCCAAAAGGATCCAAAGCAACTTCACTGTTATCTCTGATGGTTAGACTCTGGAGAACCAGCATCTTTGCAAAAGACAATCTGCAGAGTGAGATGGCCCCAGTAATCTCCATTAGCTGTCAGAGGGAGCTAAATAGAGTTAGTTATGGGTCACTGTGATTGATACCACTTCCCACCCCTTCTTCCTCTTCAAAAATAGCCTTACAGACGGTGATCCAATCTACATAATTTTATTGTAACAGAGAAACCAGGCCGCATAAAAGCCTATATGATTACATTGGAGGGTGATCTTTCAAGGTTGAAGTTTGAATTCAGCTAGCAACACAGAGAAACTTACAACCACAGCTCAAAATACTCATCTTCTAGGATTGACTGCCCTATACAGACTCATCATGAGACAGGCTATTTATTGCATACCCACACTGGCTGGGTGATGGCAGAAAGGAGGACGACTAAAAACTTTACAGCGATGCAATCATATTAAAGTGCAGTCATTTTATTGACTTCTCTTCCTCCATCTTTTGCTGAGAACGTTGAAGAGATAACATGATCATTTCTTAAATTACATTTTACTTAATTCTCAAAGTATATGCATCCTGTTCACACATAGAGAGGGGGAGAAACTAGGGCAGATTTGGTTCTTTGGGTCAAAGGGGAGAGGAGAGGAAAATTCTAAAGGTCGTAGGTGTAAAATGAGAGCCACCTTCTTTTTTCTGCTTTTTTTCTGAAGTCAAGAAGGGAAGAAAAGGCCCCACTCTCTCTATGCTGCACAAGTGCAGCATCCATGATTTTAAAAGACAAACTCTTTGTTTCTCTCCAAGGTGACTCCATCAGTTATGGGAGGACAATAAGAAGCAGAGGAGTTAGAACTGGGTAGTTTTCTGTGGAAGCTTTGAGCACCACAGATTTCTGTCACCTTGGCTTAATGATATTTGTCTCCTTGATTAAAGCTCTTGACCAACACTGCAAAGCCAGGAGGTCTAAAACTAGGGGAAGGGGAGAGGGAGAGGAATTTTGGTTTTAGGGTGGGATTTTTGGTTGAGTGACTGTAAACATAAAATGTGTTGGAAAAGTTGTGGAAGATGGGGTTGGGGAGTTTGGGTTAGACCCATAAAGCTCCAAACACTAGTTTCGGATGCCTTTAGCCTACTCACGTGTCTTTTTCTGAGATACTTTCAATGGCTGAGCATTAAGCACTGTGGTTGAAAGAAACTCTCACCACCACTCCTAGCCTCACCATCCCAGTCATCTCTTTGAATTTCAAACAGCAGAGTCTGAAGGTGGGAAGGTCATCTCTGCTCCGTCTCGCCAAGGAGTTATTTGGTTACTTGGTGAATGGCATGGGCAAGGTATCCTACATTGCCCGATGTGACCCCAGCTACAGAAATGCGGCCATCTTTGGTCATATAGATGGAAAATTCCTTGGTCAGCCGTTCTACCTGCAAAGAGAGGAGAATCTAGGCATTTCTTTTTGCTTAAGGGAGACTAATTTCTTACTCAACTAAAATTCAAAGTGCTTTTATGCCTCTCTATCTCACACATAATCTCTCCGTAATCTCTGACATACTATGCTGTTTTAAAAGACAAAGTAAGAAAGACCATATATAATGACCTCAGAGGAGAAAAGGTAAGCTGCATGTAAATAGGTTAAAACCCCCAAATTTAGCATTTAATAGGAAAATTAGGGAGAACTTGGTCTTCTTCCTAACAATCACTGCTTATTAAGTATTGTTACTTTAAGGAAAAAGACTCAAGTCTTTCTGCACCTCTCTGGTGCCTCTCTTCAACCTCGCCCCCTTAACTGAAAAACATCTAAATCTTCGTGAAAATCCCACATGTGATTTTGAAAGAGATTTCTTACTGTGTAATAAGTAGCACAAGCAGCCGACTCACCTGCTCAGGTTTCAGGCCTGTGAAACAGAACATCCCAATCTGGTCAGTGATATGCTGCCAATTATGGGAGGATCCCTCTTTCTTGAGGTTGGAAACCAGCTGGGTCCTCATGCTGATGATCCGATCTGCCATGCCTTTTACCTCTTGCAACCTATAAAAGGGAATCACTGGATTCAGAGGTCAGAGAGATCATGTTCTATTCAGCTCCTTCCTCTCCAGTTTCCTTCTGACAGAAGCCACAGGACTTTTATTCTTATTTTATGTTGACTGCCTCACATTTTGCTGTTTTGTGTGAGAAGGCTACTCTGATTAAGGCAGCTGCAGTCTGAAAGAGCTAGTATAAGAACGAGCTGAAACTGTTCAATGAAGCTGGGGAACCGTTAGTTACTAGTTATGGAAATAGGGCCCTCTTCATTTTAATTTTTTTCTCTGATGAACAGGAAAGGAAGAGTGAATCTATACAACAGTTAACATTTTGCACAAGAAGCTCCTTATTTCTTACCTCGTCTGGGCTCCTTGGGGTCTAGGTCCTTCAAGGAATTTTGAACAGCACAATAAATACACTTTCAGAGAATATTGCTTAGAGCCAGTTACAGATGTTCTCAAAGGGAGAAGTAAAATAAAGTCCCTTGCTATATTTAGTGTGTTGATTTCAACTCTTTCACAGGGGCATTTGGGTTTTCATGTTGGAAGTACACAGAAATGGAATGGGAAGTGTTTTGACTGTTTTGCAGATTTTTATTTCTTCTAAAAAGTCTTGTCACTTGACTATAGGGATCTAGTAAGGGAGTATGGTATGTATCAGAAAGGGTACTGCATTTGTAATCAGAGGACCTTGCTCCTATGGGTCTCAGTTTCCTCATCTCTAAAATGAAGAAGTTAGGACTAAATAACCGCCTGCTAATGGTCTTATGATGACCCCTCTTCCCATAAGGTAATTTTCTAATCTTTTCATGGCAATTTCTGGCCATTTCTAAACTTCACTGGAAACCAAGAAAACACAACCTTGAAGGGGGTAGAAAGGGGGTGGTTGGAGGCACAGGCAAGAGGACAGGAAGTAGCCCTGGACATTTACCATTGGCTCCTCAGATCAGGACTATTCAGGATTGTGGAGGCAATTCGGGCCCCATTGAGAGGAGGGTTGGAATACATGGGACGAATCAGAATTTTCAACTGGGATTCTACTCTTTTGGCTTCATCAGCATCTTTGCAAACCATGGTGAAGGCTCCCACACGTTCACCTGGAAGACAAGGCAGGTTACATATCACCATTTAATGATCTACCCTGCCAGAGTGGACAGTGAATTTGTCCTACAGTGTTTTTTTTTTTTTGGTAAGCAGAAGCACTACAAAATAAGCTTTCTTTGTGTGAAGTCATTTTTTGACCAACATGGGATAAGAGAGATCCAGGCAGAAAAAGAAGCCTGGATGATAACTTCTCACCCTCTTTAGGGATTAGAAATTGCCAGTTTGAAGAACAAAGAGGTAGCTGGTAATCCTTACTAGATACTGGGAAATACATTTTTTGTTCCAATGTTAAAAGGACATGGGGACAATGGCTTAGCTGACAAAATGTCAGTTCATTTCTCTAGATCAAGTTATTTCTTCAAGGTAAAACTTAATATAATAAAAGGGTTAAATCCAATGAATCAAGACCCTATTTGTAGACTGCCTTCCATCCCCAATCCTTCTTGGAACGCAACAGGAAAACCAATCAGGTCAAGTGTCCCTACTTACCATACAAGCCCATGTTCTTGGCATATGACTGACAGAGAGACACATTAATGCCCTGCTCAATGAAGTGGCGAACAGCCCAGGCATCCTTGTTGCCATCTCCACTGGCAAAGCCCTGGTATGCCATGTCAAAAAAGGCAAAGAGTTTCTTTTGCTACAAATGAATTAGGAGAAAAGTTTTAATTAGTTACTTTGAAGATGCCACAGAGAAATCTTATGTGACCAGGTACCTCAAATGGGTACATTTTAAATATTATCTTAGAAAATTAGGGTAAACTGAAAGAAAATGGTCTCAGCATGATCAAGTTCTTAGTTAAGCTACCGGTAATAAGTAAATCAGGTTAACGGCCTCTCTCAATGACCAAAAGACCCTGAAGTAGGGCTCATCAGTCTTAATATAGGTTTGGGGAGTACAGAATTGGGTGGCAGGGGAGGGAGAAAATGCAATTGGTTGTAGGGCAGACAGCATCATTTAAAAGAAAATGGGCTAGCACCTACATGGGGCTGATACCATTCCTCTCTGATAATTAAGGGATGTTAAATTGTTTTATGAGACCTATCCACATGTTGCAGACCCACTTAGTGAAACTCAGTTAGCAGACTCCCCTAATGTCTAGAAAGGTTTGTTAAGGAGATTAAGACCCTCCCAACTTGTAAAGGACAGGCTTATGGAAATATACTAGATCAACCTGAAGACCTTTAAAGATAAGGTATGGTTGATAAGTTGTTTATTTTTTTTTGATAGACCATAGCCTCCTCCTCTTCCCCCAACATCTACTGAAACTAGCAGCACCCTTCCCCCACCAGCTGTGGAACAGAGACAGCACCTGTTCCACATGACAGAACACTGAAACTCTTCGTTCTTTAACCTGACATAAGACGAATGAGTAGCCTGACCGTACCATGCATGAAACATTTCCCTCCTGAAAAACACTTGCCCTCCTCCCGTCACAACCAATGAGTTTAATCCAAGTTGCCTTGTCCCCTGCGCCCCCTTTATCATACTATATCCTTCCCCACTCAATGAGATTCAGCAGCCATCTTTACTGGCATTGGGCTCCCCCTTTCTGGCTTCAAAAAACCTCGAATGTTTTTACTGACTTGCCTTTGGGATGTTACTAAGGTTTTTGCTGGGGTGATTCTCGTGAAAGGGAACCATAGATGAAGAGACCCCACTCTGCCGGCCCTCTAGAGCCCAAAGAAGGTCTATCATCATTCTAATTTCTATCACTCCAAGCAAGTTCAATTTTACACAATTGTGCTATCTGTCCTAGATAACTTACCTTCACCAGAGATGCCATTTCTTTCCACTGCTCAGGACGAGGATCAACTCCTGTGGGGTTGTGGGCACAGGCATGCAGGAGGATTACACTCTGCTCTGGGATTTTCTGCACAGATTAAAAACAGCCATTTACCTAGAGTGAAGGGGCCAACTGTATGAGCTACAAAGGCGCCTAAAATGTACAGAACAGCAGCACCTGGAAGGCAGGGACTTCGCCAATATCTTTGCACTCTTGGGAACTTGAGCCTAGCAGCATTTACTACATAAAGATCTGCTGAAGAGAATGTGATGGGTCAGAGTGCTTGGGGAAGCCCACATCCACTACCCATCACTTTTCACGTGCTTCTTCCTCTCCCCTGAAAGCCACACTTACCGAAATGTCCTCCATAGCTCCAGTGAAGTCAAAGCCACATGTTTTGGGGTCATAATAGCGATAGCCATTCAGCTGCATGCCAGCATCTCTAAAGATGGGGGTGTGATTTCCCCAGGATGGTTTGGGGAGATAAACATCCCGACTAAATTTGAAGAACCGTTGCTAAAAGATATGGTGAGAAATGGGCAAAAAGGGAAACAAAAAGAAAAGAAAAATGTTTACATTACGGTTGTCACTTTATTTGTCTTCTCTGAAAAGGTTACTCTACTAAGGCAAAATTTGTAAAACTCTAACCTAAGGAGAAAAGCAGTATTCTTCATCTGAAAGGGAGTGTTATTAGGTCCAAGAGTTCTCAACTTACCAGAAAACTGGCTCCTACCCTCAATGCTCCAGTTCCAGAAATGGTCTGTACAGTGACATACTAAGAAAGAGACAAAAAAGCCAGTGAGAGGGAGGACCTCTTAGTACAGCACTAATTTAACATGGTTTAAACTGAGCAGAACTGTTAGTACACCATGTGTACCACGTCTCATTTTAGAAGTTGAAATCATGTTCCAAAGTTCTTGGTCAGGCAGTCACTGGGCTAAGCCACATTGCCAGCTCACTTGGCCATGAGATGGGCTGATGGATCAGTATGTCCCAAGCACAAAAGCTTAGCTAATTTCTGAAGGTTCTTAAATTTGTAAAACTTTGAGACTTAAGGAGGCATATAGGGGCAAAAAATTTATCTAGCCTGGAAAAGTCTGATTCCTACACAGAAGGAAATAAGGTATTAAAAAGAGTTAGCCTTTCTTTGGAGTGACAAGTTAACTAGCCTGGTTCCTTCATTAAGCTGTAAGCCATTCCACCACAAGGGCCTTGAATCCATAATATATAAATGGCTAGTTACTATTAAAAAACACCATGAAAAAATGAGAATTTTTTTCCTTTAAAAACAAAACAAACAAAACACTTTCTGTCTTAGTACTCTAAGACAGAAGGGTAAGGGGCTAGGCAAACGGGATCAAGTGACTTGCCTGGAATCACAGAACTACGAAGTATCTGAGATAATTTTTAAACTCAGGTCTTCCTGACTCCAGGTCTGATGCTCAACCCACTGTGCTACCCAGCTTCCCTGAAGCAAATTTTCAATTCAATTTTAATAAATTTAATACATTGAGTTCCTTGAGATTTCCGCCCCCCCCCCCCTCAAAAAACAAAACAAAACAATTAAGAACAGAAATACCCAACCATGAACCTCTATTTGCCTCAGTGAACTTCGGCATGCTGGAATTACAAAATCATCCTTTAGGTCACAAGTTAAGCAAGCAAAGACAAATGCTAAATTCTAAAATCCTAGTGAAATCCTAAGGACACAGTTCCTTGAAGACAGAACAACTGTTCCTCCACTATGAAGGCGGAAAACCTGGCATAGACCAAAATGTGCAAACTGGGGCTCAAAATGTGTACATTCAATATAGATAATTCTGTAATCCATCAACTCAATCGTCCACCTCCCAAAAATCAGTGTTTTTAGTGTTAGGACCCCAGAGTCAAGGAAGACATTCTGGATCTGTGAATTCTAACATACCTGACCTTAGGTCAGACGGCCTTTCAAACAGGACTTGTCTCCTGCCAGTAATTATTTACTTTGGCCTTGTGCACTGCCTTCGTTTACTCTGTTTAGTTTAAACTGCTGCCAAGTCATCGCACTTATCTGGTTGGCCCCTCTTTTATTACCTGACTGTACGTGCCAGGCTTCTGTTAAGTAGGGGCTCTTAGGCTGACTAACTGGTTATGCCTAGTAGGCAAGGTTACTTAAGTTAAAAAATGAAAAAGGAAGGAGAGTGGCTAGCAGAACTTTAAGAAATCTCATCTCTTCCTTCCTTCCTCCATTGGAGAAGGGATAATAAAGGAGGGAGGCAGGCAGATGCTTTCCCTGAGGGACAGTCCAGGCCGCCCTCAAATCCTCTGGAGAAGAAGGGCAGATACAAGAGAAGGTCAACCTTTTCTTCTTCAGCTCCCAGCCTGGCCCAAGAAATGAAGGGTAGGTCTATGTTCCTCAACAGTGTGACAAGTTCCCACCTAGTCCTTCCTTTATTTAGGATTTGGGGGCTGAAAAGCTATTTCTCAAGTACTTTCTACTTAAATATAGGCTGAAAGTAGACACATGAAACAAAATTGACTAACTGGCAAAATGCATTTTTGTTCTTCTCCAGGATTTAACTGACACTACTCTGAAGCTATGATTGCAGCGACACCTGAAGAATCACTGTAGACACTCTTGTGTAAAGGTATAGGAAGGAGGAAAAGAAGCCATGATATTCATGGAAAGTGAAAACTGCACTTACTCGGCCACTTTTTAGCACCTCATTGTTTTCGCCCAGTGCCAACTCTGCTGATGCCTTACAAAATTCAGCCAATCCTGCGATGGGCAGGTATTCTTTGTCCATGTTCTTCCCAGCAATTTGAGCCTCTGCCTGCAATGGAGAAGCATAGAGATGACCGATATTTCCCCTAACCCCAGCTCCCACCCACATCCCCTCCAACATAAAATACACAACATACCAAAAGCTGGGTTTGAACAGGAAAATGTGTCTCTAAGCCTGTAGAAGGTATTGGATGCCTTTCATATCAATAACAAAGAATAGGTGTGGGGGGAGCTCCCTGGTGAGGAAAGGGGTGAGTCTTCTGCAACTTTAGTCTCAAGAGTGGCCTGGAAGGGCAGCTAGGTGGCTCTGTAGATAGAGAGCCAAGTCTGAAAACAGAGGGTCCTGGATTCATATCTGGTCTCAGACACTTCCTAGCTGTGTGACCCTGGATAAGTCACTTAACCCCCATTGCCTAGCTCTTACTGTTCTTCTGCCTTGGAATCAATATACAGTCTTGATTCTGAGATAGAAGGTAAGGGTTAGAAAAAAACAACAAAAACTTGAGTGAAGAGTAACACAGAAGTTTGATTTGTCCAATGTGCCCACAGTACACAAATGTAATCTCTGCTTAGAGACCATTTACCTCAATCTCTTCTTAAAAAAAAAAAAACAACAACAAACAAAAAACCAGAAACCAAAAGGTCCAAAGAGTCTAAATAAAGGACTTTGTCCAAAGTCATACTAATGGCAAAGTTAGAACAAGGGCCCAAATCTTTTGAATTTCATGCAATTCTCTACATCGAAGCTTCCCCTTTTTTATTTATCTCAATCCTGCAGCATATACTATGCTCACCTTACGAACACTTGGAAGAACATAAGGCTTTCCATTATCATCTCGATAGGCTCCAACTCCCAGATTCATCTTCTTGCTATTTGTGTCTCTCTTAAACGCTTCTGTAACCCCCAAAATAGGATCAGGAGGGCCCATCTCCACATGGGTCCACCAGGAGCTAAAAGGAGAAATACAGGAAATCAATTAAGTTATCCACTCTTCCCCAACTTGAGCTGCAGCCAGATGTTAAGAAAAAGAAAAAAAAGAAAACAAAAAAGGCAAAGCTCTCCAAATGAAAAGGCATAATGGAATTCTCTTACAGAAAGGGTTAGTGCATGCATGCTCTTTTGGACTCATGACCACCATTCTGGCAAAATGAACTTTCTAAAGTCCCGAGCATCTAATAAGACATAAAATGTTTCAAGACATAAACCATTTTCCCCAAAAAGGTCATTATTCTGCATCTTTATTATGGGAAATGAGAAAGCTTTTAATACTGGTACATATTTAATACTTTGGTCTTCAATATTTAGTTGTCCTGTTTCCAGGTAACTCTAGATAAAAGAGCCTTATCTAGGCTGGTTCAGCAATTAGACAACAAATGAAACCAAATATTCATTAAATGCCTACTAGAAAAGCATAATTCCAAGTATGCCACCTTACATTCACCACCATTGACCAGTCTATTTAATTGTTCTTTAAAGAAACTTGCTCTAATTTGTTCTCTCAACGGTTCACTCTTCAAATTGCACTACTGTTGAGAATGCTTATCACAGTTAATAACAGTGTTAAATGAGATTATAGGATGTCAAGCTTGTACTCCTGCAATTGGGTACAAATTCTGGATGTGGCAGAAAGAGCACTGGATTTTTAAACCTAGATCTGTTATATATCTGCCCAAACTCATCCAGAAGACCAGTTTCCTTCTCCGGATCTCAGTTTTCACAACTGGGAAATGAGGGATTGGCCTAGATCAGAGGGTTGCCCCAAACATATTAAAATGTAATTGGGAAATGTTACAATACAACATAATGTTAACTTGTGATCTTCTAAATCAGTACACCTTGGAATGGTTCCCTTTCTATTTGAGTTTGACAAGATGGGCTTAAATTATCTCTAAATTCTTTTCCAATTCTAAATTCTTTACTGTCAGATAAAGGTACATCTTTGCTATTCTGGGGTAGATTTATTTAATTTTTGGATTTTCTAGACCATTCCCTTTTCACTTTCATCACTTTTACTACTTGGGTTTTGGACAATTTTACTACTCATACCTCTATCAGAAAGCAGTTCAAGAAAATAGCTGAACAAACCATGGTAAATAAATGTGATGGACTAGCAGTTGTACTGCAAGAAATGATCACGAAGAATGCAATGGAACATAAGATGGCTTATATGTAATGTAGCAAGTATAGTTAAGAGAACAAGACCAATATCAAGTCAAAAAGGGGTAACAAAATTCAGGTAAAAACCAGCAGTTCACAATTGTACCACACCATTAAAATTTAAGGGAATATCTATTGGAGGGCAGGGGGGAGATTGTTTAATAGTAACTACAAAAGTAGAAATACTATATTATCAGTCATAGTCACACTATTTGAAGATTTCAGCAAAAAAGTACTGTTTCCTAAGGGGCTTGTCTTATGCTTCTCTATTGTCTGTAGCACACAGTAGGCATTTAATATCTGCTGAAGCCCCCCCCTCCAACTACCAACAAGTTGTTGATAATAATACTTAAAAATGTACTAGATGCTAGTAGTCTCTGGTACTAAAGAATATAAGTTGTATTCTATATCTGATTTTGTAATTTTTCAATGAAATATCCTACCATCAGAACCAATTCTTTTGAATAAATGTCATGGTTTCCCTGGCTTCCTTCACATTTCAGTTAGAGCCTTTCCCACCAATACCCTCTTAAGGCTAGTGCCTTCCTTCTGCTGATTACCTGTTTATATCTTGTTTGTACATCATTTTTTACATGTTGTCCCATTCATTAGTTTGTGAACTCCTAGAGAACAGGGATTATTTTTTGGCCTTCCTTTATATCTCTTGCCCTTGAAGTGCATGCCACACAGCAGGTGTGTAATAAGAGCTTGTTGACTTGATAACAATAGGGCCCCTTTATATAAAACCATGGATATAAATGAACACCTACTGACCTCATATATGAGTGAGCTGCTCTCTCTTCCTGCTCCATGATCCCCCCCATCCCCATGAAAGTGAAAGCAGAAGAACTGATTTTCAGACCACAGCCAAGAACAGACCTCTGGAGATTTTGCCAGCCATGCCTGGGTAACTGAAACTCCAGAGACTGCAGAGAAGAGGGGACTACTGTACACAAAAGTGATGTTTTCCATCCTCTAATTGTTATTATTAAATGACCACTCCTGATCCTTTTCTTCCATGTCATTTCTAAAACTACCCTGTTCCTCTGTGCTTCCTTCTATTTTGTGTACCTAAAATGTTACAATGATTTTTTTCTGGGCATAAGTATTATTAACTTACCCACCCCTTGACACTCTCTTCCCTCATTAAGTGAGAGTAAGAAAGGTAGTTGTTGAGCTAATTGAAGGCATCCAGTGACCATGTTCAAAGACGCACATGTCTGAATGTTGTCCATTACCACTTTGAAATGGGTGCGCATGAAACTCAGCTGGTCAGTGCTCTCAAATTCTTTAAGTCTTCTAGAGTTGTTTTCTTTAGAGTTTGTGCAAACTGCTCTTGTTCTGCTCCTTTCACTCTGCATCTGTTCTTAACCACCCACGATTTCTTTGATATTATCTTTCACCATTTCTTAAGAGTATAATAATATTCCAGTGACATTCATATACAATTTGTTCAACCACTCCCAAACAGTCTAAGAGAGGATCCAAAGCAACTCTCTATAGAATCTAAATTCTACCCCACCTCAATTACCTCCCTCTTAACTAACATCTCCTCCTGCCCACCATCCCATCTTATTTCTTGGTAGTATTTCTTTTCTTTTTCTTTCTTTCTTAAAAACAAACAACCTCCCCCCTCCCCCAATCCTTACTAGAAGTCTTAGTATCAATTCTAAGACAGAAGAGCAGTAAGAACTAGGCACCTGGGGTTAAATGACTTTTTTGCAATGCTAGGACTGGTACTCTATCTACTGTGCTACCTAGCTGCCCTGAATTTGCTGTATTTCAACACCAAACTAGGTCGCTGTATGCTCATACGATCCCCACACTCCCTCCAGTCCTTCCTTCAAGTCTGTATATTCTTCTGATGAAAATCAATGTTGGATTATGTTATTAGCAATATATCTATGAATCCATTAATTCCCTCAAGCTCCATCCAGCCTTTGAAGGTCAGGTCAGGTAAGGCAATCATTCCCAAGTCCCTAAGCAGGCATCCTTATTCTGTCTATCCAAAACCAAAATGTCATTTCTTAAGTGCCAGAGAGGGATGGGCCAACCTACCTATAGCGAAGCTGTAGATGAATGGGGAAGGGGTTAAGATCGAAGCCCACCTCCTTATTAAATTATCCACCAATTCGGTCTGCTAGGGGAGATTGAAATAATGCACAGTTAATTAGGCTAATCAGAAGGAAGACATATCTCTGTCCATATAAAAAACTGAGACCTCACTAAGGGTCTTTCTGCTCAGATTTGCAAGATTGACGCATCCTAGATTGTGAGCTCCTATGAATGTAAGAGGCTATACTCAGAGAAATGGGCTCAGGGCTCAGCTTAACAATTGATTAAGATTCTCAGCACATACTTCTCCTGACTGCCAATGGTGTGCTTATACTCGGGCCTTCCTTCTTTTTGTTCTTTGTGCATCCATGCGTTTCTTCAACTCTTCTTCCTTTCCCCCTTGTTAAAACCTGAGAATAAAACCCAATCCACCTCCTGGTCCTGTGATTTGATTCCCTCAATTTACTGGGAAAGAGAAGGGCATTTTATTTCTTCTCCCATTACATAACCATATAGATCCCTTAATTATTAAGAAAAACAAAGCCTTTATTATATTGGTTAGTTATATAATTATATAGTTAAACAAAACAAATTCCAACATTGACCGAGTCCAAAATTATGTCTCAATATGCACTCTGAGCCCACTGCCCCAGGTGAGCAGCAGTTTTCATCATGAAGGCCTCATAAATTTGATCTTGAAATTCATATTCGGCTTTGGTTTTGCCATTAGGATTTCTTAAAACTTCTCTAATCACATTATATTGTCCCCCTCTGCCCCCAAGTTATACTGGAGCTTTGCTGATTAAGTTATTTTTGGATGTAATCCCATCTTTTTTCCTTTTTGGAAGTATATCCCAAGATCCCTATCAGTCAGCTACTATTTATTAAGTTTCTACTATATGCCAGGCACTGGACTAGGTGCCTGGGTGGAAGGGGGAGGTAAGAAAGGCAAAAAAACAGGCCCCACTCTCAAGGATCTCAAAGCCTAAGGGAAGAGACAACTTTTATGTATGTCTAAACAAGATCTATATAAGATGATTTGGAAGTTTTCCCACAGAGAAGGCACTAGCATTAAAGAGGATCAGGAAAACTTTTTGTAGATGATGTGACTTTAGCTGAGACTTGAAGCCAGGAAGGGGAAATGGGGTGGTGGTGGTGTGAGCATTCTAGGCATAGGCTTGGAAAATGGTGGGAGTATCTTGTGAAAATAGCAAAGCAACCAGGGTCACTGGATAGTTTTGTGCATGTGTGTGCGCATGCATGTCTAAGAAGACTGGAAAGGTTGGAAGAGGTCAAGACAAAGGCCTTTATAAGCCAAATTTTCATTTGGTCCAGGGGTAACAGGGATTCATGTGATTTTACTATATGGGAATTGGGGGGTAGGGTTTATATGGTTAGATTCTACTTAGAGCAATTTGACCAAAGCTGATGGAAGTAGGGAGGGCATTCTGGCATGGAGAACAAACATCAGGATTCTTCAAGTCTAATTGAGGTAATAAGTTCCTACACTGGGATGGTAGCACTGTCCAGAGAAAAGTGAGCATACAGGAATGGTGTTAGGAAGACAAAAGTGACAAGAGCTGATAACCAATTGGATATGGTGGATGAGATAAAGCAAGAAGTTGAAGATGATAACTAGGCTGTGAGACTGGGAGAATGGCAGTATCCTTGACAGTAATGGGGAAGGTTAGGAAGAAGGGAGGGTTTGGGGGAGAAAGAAAATAAGTTCAGTTTTGGACATGGTGAGCTTAAGAGGTTTATGGGCCACCTAGATTGCAGTGTCTAACAGGCAGTTAGAGATGCAAGATAGGAGATCAGAAGAAAAGTTAGGGCTTGACAGGTACATCTGAGTCATCTAGATAAAGAGATAACTAAAAACATGGGAGCTATTGAGCTCACCAAGTGAAATAGTATAGAGAAAGATAAGAAGGCCCAGGATAGAGCCTTGAGATACTGCCAAACTTAGTGGGGTACCTGGATGAATACCCAGCAAAGGAGACAGAAGGAGAACAGTGACATGAAAACACAGAGGGACAACTTGTTTTCTAGGTCAGTTAAAAACAAATGTATAGAACCAAACATCTAGTTTAGTTGGCATTTTCTTCTATTTTTTTTCCATCTTTTTATTTTGTTTTAATATTTAATACTACTGTTTCACAGTCTTAATTTGTTTCATCTGTTTTAGTTTTGGGGAGTCTATTTGTTGAACAGAGTTACCCTGCCTGCTGCTGTGTTTTAAGGTCCTGTGCCATGGGTTCTTATGACATCAATCTCCCAGGGTGAAACTCTTTGCCCCTTTAGGCTCAGAGCACCCTATCTTCAGAGATCTTAGGAGAGACTATTAGAGAAATCAGATGCCTGGGCCTGATCTAAATGTGGCACCACGATGGCTGGCACTAGCTGGTTGCTACTTGGACCTTCCAATTACCACCCCGAGATGTTCTCAGAGAACCCTCCACATTACCTTTGGATGCAGTATCCCCTGAAATTCTAGTCAATTTGAGAGGACTTGGTAGACATCCTTTCCTATTGTATTTGGGTTTCTAGCTAATTTTTTTTTTGTGTAGTTCTGGGGAGGAAGTAGCTTCTCAATGGATTTCTTCATCATTATTTGCCCTGCTGAGAACTTGAGGGTTTTGCTACAGTCCATGTGGGGTGCTGGGCAGCCTTGCTTAACTCTTGGCAGTCATCTTGGCAGGATGTGCTGAGATGTCATTTTAAGGATCAATAAAAATCAAGTCAATAGAAATTTCAGGTGTTTAATAAATAATACTAGTTTTCATAAAGCTGTTTAATTTCATGTGTCTTAATGGACATTTGGAGGGATTGTACTTATTTTGTGTAAATGAAACTCGAGTATAAAATAGTAAAATTGGTAGACAGGGAATGCCTTAAAAGACATGGGGAAAATAAATCCCTATATCTAGTAAAAGGTCTTAAGGAGTATCTACATCATGTGCTACTGTAGTTAGCAGAGTTTTAAAAAAATGAACACACATTAAGTACTAAGAAACAGCAAGAACAGGTATCTAAAATGAGTTTAAAGAATATTTTCACTACCCTCCCCCAATCAGTTTTCAGAAAGGCTTAAATGATGAGACTAAACACATCACATAGGTACTTGTTCCAATACTATTTATTTTGTATTCACCTTCCTGAGGAAGGAATTAAAGCAGTTTAATATCAAGGAGAAACTAAACTAGATTATGAAAGAAACCTCATTTACTATATTTTACTTTAAAAAAGGGGAGTGAGTTTTTCTACCACACCCAAGAATCATAACTATCTGGTACTGAAAATTTTAATGGCTCAATGTATGGGTTTTGGTCTCGGAAAAAAGACCCAGTCAACCTGATATGGACACTTATTAGCCGTGGGCAACGGCAAGTCACTCAACCCTTCTGGATCTGTTTCTTCATTTGCAAAATGGGGAATCACTGTAATACGTGTCTCACAGGGTTATTGGGAAGATTCAAACAAGATAATACACGTAATTGCTCTACACAACTATTAGGCACTATACAAATGACATAACATAAACTACCTTGTTTTTAATTATTTGGTTCTGTTCCTGGGATACAAAGATGATACTATTCTCCTGAAATAACTCAAGATACATTTCTCCATGAGTTAAAGGTTTTAAAAGAGAAAAAACTTTGTAGCTTAAGAGAGGAAACAAGTCTAAGCATTCTGTTTTGGGGGCAATTTAAATTTAGGAAAGAGTAGGTGGGAGGCCTTCATATAAGGAGCTTTGGGTTGATGAGACCATCTGTGTGGCCCCCATTTCATTGAAAGGGGAAAATTCCACACATAATCAAGTTATTTTAGGTCCTTTAATTCATGTCCTTTAATATTCTGTGAAAATATAAACCTAGGTCATGTGTTTTAGACAAATAAACTGTGTAATATGGAATGATCATCCAAAAGGCAATTAAGTAAAAGGGTTTGCTTTGTTTTATATAATTTTCTTCAATCTTAGGTTTAATGAATGAAATGCTGAAATTTTTAGAAGTTACAGGTACTTAGCAAAAATTTAATTGTTAATTTGTAAGTCAGAATTGTATGTTAAAACTATGCAGAAGAGTGTGGCTAAAAAGATAAAAGAGCCAGTCCTGGATTCATATTTGGCCTCAGACACTTCCTAGTGTGGTCTGGCTAAGTCACTTAATCCCGAATGCCTAGCCCTTACTGCTCTTTTGCCTTGGAACCAATATATAGTACCATTTCAAAGACAGAAGATAGGGGTTAAAAAAAAAAGGGATGTAGAAAGGTGCTCATAAAGATACTCAATGAAGCTTTCCTATCAGATCATCTGGAATGGTATAATATTATCTCATTTATCCAGCTCATAACCAAGAACCAAAAAGGTAAACCAAAAAGGACCTCAGCAGTCACATTACATTTCAGAGGTGTAAGTATACTAGGCAGTAACAATAAGGAGAAGTGAGGACTCTGACTGACAGCCAAGAAGGAAAAATCAATTACCAAGCTAAGTCAAAAAGTACAATAATCTGGGACTATTCAAGAAAGGGGCAAACAGCCCTTATTGACCTCAGTAAGTCTCTAATGCTATCACTGTATTATGTACAGCACATTAAAACTCAGGTTTCCTGATTTCTATTCAGGTAAAGTGAAGTTTAATGTGTCTGTTGAATGTTAAGAGTAACTAACATGCATAATGATAACCCTGAGGCACTAAAGATCAAATTATATACTTTAAATGAAACATGCTATGAAAGTATATAATCTATTTTTAAGAAGATCCTATCCAAAATGGTCAAAATAAGTTTTACTGTTTCAAAGCAGTTAACATTCAAATACTTGGAAAGCTTGGCTCCCTAGAGATATCAAGGTGGTTTAGTGTATAACATTCAGGACTTTGAGTTGGGAAGATCTGAATTCAAATTCGACCTCAAATACTCATTGTGTGACCCTGGGCAAGTCACTAAATCTGTCTGCCTCAGTTTTCTCAACTGCTCCAGGGTTATTGGATTAAGTGAGATATTTATTAGGCACCTGGCACATAGTTGGTCAGCACTTCATGCTTCCTTTCCTTTCTTGTCCCAAAGATGAGTCTCACAGTGTTTGAGTAGATGGCTAAAGAACAATATTAAACAAAGACTTGCAGAGATCAATTCTATCCTAGATTGTGAATGTTGAATGTGAACTAGTAGCACTTTGAGAACTTGCATTTGGATTTCAGAGTAGCTCTGCCAAAGAGAAGGCAATCTAAGTGTTATATTCAAATACCCTGTTGATTTACCCTCTAGTTATCACACCATACCTACAGCTAGAGCTACTGTCTCCAGTTTTTGTTGATGATTTTAGATTGGCAGGGGACAACTGAGAAATTTTTAGTGAATGGCTCCCTATCTAATCTGACCTCACTTTCTAGGAACTCATATTTTAGAATGTTTACTGACAGCATTTACTAATGTTTAAACCAGTACTAAACAGAGTATCTTGAACATAGGAAGCATCCCCTAGATATTTATGGAATGAAATGTCTTTATATTTTTGTACCAATAAAGTTTTCCTTTAACATAAATCCAGATTTACTTGTCAAAGTAGAGTTCAGTTTTGGCACACAGATACTGAGTTGGGTTATTTTGTTGTTTAAAAAAAATTAGAATGGAAAAAAAGTTAAAAATTTTCATACTAAAATTCAAATATGAAAATAAACCTACCTTAGTTTTTGTCATGAAACTATCTTTGTACTCTTCCCCTACAACATATTATCTAGATCCCCCTCCAATTATTTTACCTTCTGCAGAGAACTGCTTCTGAAAAAGCCCATGTCTATATCCACAGACTCACTCTACCGAATGTCAAAGTTCCTAATTTTTCTCTAAGCACCAAGTTGTTTTTATTTCTCTTCAGTGGATTTCATGGAATCCATGAGAAATAGCTGAAAATGAGAAAGACACATGGATAGGCAAACTATTTGGCTCCTCTGGGCCCATTTCCTCATCCCCCACATTAAAGAGTGAAGGTTCCTCCAGGATTCTGTTCTATCACACTCATTCTAACAGAATAGAAAAATGTAGTTGCTAGCTTTCAGGAAATTACATCTAGATGAAAGTAACTACTAAAAAAAAATTACAAATAATTTGGCCATTGGATGGGGACACATTCATTATCAGTGCATCAATAAAAGCAATTTATATTTGAAAGTTTGATGAAAGACCTTATCATTCTCCAATCCTTTGTCAATTTTGTTTTTCCTGTTTTGTAAGAACAAGCTAAAAGGAGACTTCAGTGTCTCACAAAGAATTTTCAGTTTTCCCTATCAGTAATTCTTGCTTTTGTTCACATAGCTAGTATCAAAAGAAATTACTTAGGTAGTTTTATTACTGAGGCATGCAAGTTTTTCCTCTTATAATACATCTCATATTAATCATTCCTTCCCCAAATTTGCTTAGGAACATTTTTCCAGTCCCTGAAATATAAGGTTCAGGAACACTTCTTTTTATTGAGTGTTGCAGATACTGCAGTTTTTACAAATTGAGAGGTTTGTGGCAATCCTGGGTTGAGTGAGCCTTTTGCACCATTTCCCCAAAAAACACGTGCTCACCGTATGTCTTTGTGTCACATTTGGTAATTCTTACATTTCAAACTTTTTCATTATTATTGTATTTGTTATAGTGATCTGTGATCAATAATTTTTTATGTTAGCATGTAATTGTTTTGGGGCACCATGAACCAAGCGCCCATGTATGACAATGAACTTAATCACAAATGATATGTGTTCTGACTGCTCCATTGACCAGCAATTTTCCATCTCTCTCCCAGAAGGCCAGCAGATGACACCAAAAAAGTTTATAACTCAGAAGAGTATAATTAACCCCAAAATAACAAGGTACCCACCTTCTTTGGTATGAAGGACCAAAAAATTTTACTTTGATTTTTCATATGGGGGGAGGGGGGGGTGAGGTGGGGACTGTCACGTCCCTAATCCTCAGCTACGGAAGGGATAGCTGTAGTTAACCCACAATGGTTTCTAAGTGTCAGGTGAAAGGAAAAGCCAATTAATGCAGCTAACTTTATTGTTGTCTTTTTGTAAGGAATTGCCATAACCACCCTGACCAGTCAGCAGCCATCAACCTGAAGGCAAGACTCTCCATAAGCAAAAAGATATTTGCATTTTCCCCACAGTGGTCAGGAACCCAAATATCTCCCAGGTATGCATGTATCCACATTTAAAGAACACACTTAAAAACAATAACAAATAAAACAAAAACCTCTTACCTTCTGTCTTATTATCAATTGTAAGACAGAAGATTGGGCAAGGGTTAGGCAACTAGGGTTAGTTAAACAACTTGCCCAGGGTCATACAGCTGGGAAGTATCTAAGGCCAGATTTGAAACAACATGCTTTGAATACAGACCAAGAGAAACAAAAACCCATAGAAAGGAAATCTGTGTGTGTGGAACCTCTCAAGAACTTCAGTTAGAATGGCTCAAATATATTTTTAAAAAACCCTTACCTTTCATCCTAGAACCAATATTGGTTCCAAGGCATAAGATTAGGGCTAGGTAATGGGGGCAAAGTGACTTTTACAGAGTCACACAGCTAGGAAATGTCTGAGGTCACATATGAATGCACGACCTCCCGTTTTAAATAGTGTTCTTGAGTCTGTTAATTTGTTTCTTTAAAAATATATTTTGATTTTTTGGCTTCCTTCATAAACCTACGTAATTTAACTTACGGATTTTGTTTTTTTTAAAACCTTACGTATTTAAAAAATATTACTGAGGCTTTGCCCCAAAAAAGGTCTGCAACGTAAAAAAAGGTTAAGTTCTGTCCAGAAGGCTGGATATCTCTGTCCCGAGGGCCGAAGGCTTAGTTAACCCCATCCACCGGGAAAAGCTAATCCATCGATTTAAGCAGCAGTGGTCAAAGACCCTGGACATTCTTAAGAAATGAAGCCCTGCTCTCTGTGGGGCATCATATTAGAACCGAAAACGTGTCGGTATTCTTCCGGCTCCTGGACCTCTCTGAAAAGCAACACAAGACCAGGATTCCCGGGCCGGAGGTCTAGAGGAAGGAGTACCCTTCGCATTCAAGCCCCGGGGCCAGAGGGCCTCCACAGGCCGCTAAGCTATAAAGCTTCTTCCTTCGGAGGATTAAGCGGCGCTCTGGACAGCGTGGACGGTTACATTCAGTACAAGGATGCCGGCCTCCGCCGAGGGCACCTTCAAGGGCACGCGCACCTCAGCGCCGGGAGTCCCGCCCCCTCGGCCCGCTGGAGCCAATCAGAGAGCCGCGGGCGTGCCCTTCACGCCCCGGCCAGGCCCGAAGTCCTCATGGCCTCCGGGAGCTGCGGAAGGACAAAATTGCTCATCCATGGGGGAATCCTACGCGCCCTCCGAGGCTGGGGGTTCCTTACCTGGCTCTAGAGGCAGCGGCGGCGCCGAGGCCTGGGTGGAAGGTGGCGGCTCCGGAGAGCAGGCGGCAGGACTGCAGCAGCGCCATGGCGGGCGAAGAGACAAGAGAAGTGAACGGCTACGAACGTACGCGAGTGCACAGAGCCTCCTCTGCCGGTCAGCTGAAGGTAAAGAGAAAGCCCGCCCCCGGATCGTCGCGTAAAGCTCCGCCCCGGAAGCGCCGCTCCGGCGCAGTAGCACCCCCTGCTCTCCAGGAGGACCGTATGCAGGCCGACGTGCAGGGACTAAGCAATTCTGCGCATGCTCCAGCGCCCCCTGCAGGCCTCCTGTAGGCTCTGCTCTCCTCTTGCTGTCCTGGAAAGGTTCATGATTTCAGGATATTCCCTTCTGCTGCGCGAACTACACTATCATGGTCTGACCGCGTCTTCAGTCCTGCACTGCCCTTCCATTGCCATCGTGCATGGCCATCGTGCATGACCAGCGTGGGTCAACCAAAGTGCCTTCCTCCGTTTTTTCTTCCTGGTTGCCAGGGGAACGCCTGAACCATCCATCAGTTAGCTCCCCCCCTTGCACGTGACCAGCCCATCTTCTCTTTGCAATCCTGTCACTGATAACAGTTGTATTTCTATGGATCTACCTTAGAAGCGATGCTTTTGTTTTGTGTCTGGATAGTAGGTAAATAGGAAACCTATCGGTTGCATTTAAAAAATCTGTATTGTTGCCTTTGGTTTTTACATCATAGTCCATTGACTAAGCGTTTTCTCTGCTGGCTGCTATTTTCATCAGAAAGCCACTAGGAGAGGCCATTGTAACATGAGTTAAATCTGCATTCTTGGGTTCTTTTGGGCCAATGGCTAGGTTTTCATGTGAACCAAATCACAGCCTAGGAAGGAGGTGGCTCTCTGTTTCTGCATCCATCTAAAAGTAGGCAACTGTGAATCTCTCTTTTGTGTTGCCTTTAGACGGGATCTCCCTGACAAAAGGTCCTAAGGTTATTCTCACCTAAAACATTTGATGAAACAGCAAATATTGTTTTCTTTTTCTACCTAGCCCAAATCACCCTTACCTTTTCATTTTTATTTGTTCTGTCACTGTTCTTTTTCTCCTTATTCTCTCAGCCCCTTTCTCCTTTCCTCATCAGTCTTAATTTTTTGTTTGTTGCTGGGTGGGGCAGTAGAGAGTAATTTTTATGAGTTCAAATACAGCCTCAGAACTTTACCAGCTGTGTGACCCTGGGCAAATCTCTTAACTGTTTGTTTCAGTTTCTTCATCTGTAAAATGAGCTAGAGAAGGAAATGGCAAATCATTCTAGTATTTCTGCCAAGAAGACTCCCCCAAAATGGGGCCACAGAGAGTCAGAGATGACTGAGCAACAACTGTTTGTTAATGGTGTTTTTGACACTGTCAACTTGGAAAAACACAGAGCCACTAATGTAGTCATAAAAACAAGTCCTTAATAACCAGCTGTCACATAGAGCCAAGTACTAAATACCACATAGAACCAAAGCTCTGGGACTCTGGGGACAGTGTCTCTCGGAAAAATTCACTGCCAAAGATGATTTTCTAAAGAATAATAAAGCATATGGGTCTTATATACCTTTTGGGGAACTAAGGGCAGGGAAGTATGCTTATTGGAAAGGCTTCTAGCTTGTCTCCTTTACAGACAAATGCTTGCTGATAGTTTTAGATAGAAGATATTTATTCCACTGTCATCTTAATATATCCTAATAATACTCAAAGGCTGTTCAGACTAGGGCTGACTCCCAGAGAGAAATAAGAAATTCCCTAGAGGATTCTGAACTGGGGGATTTTATTCTTGGGTTGGGAGGAGAACTGGCTTGCAGCTGTTAGATTCAGCCTAGTTCAACAAAGATCTATTAGGCATGTGCTATACACAACTGACACATACATAGGCTTTGCTCTGGGGACATTGTGTATCCCAATCAGGCACATAATTTCTGTAGATAAATTGCCAACTTTTTCATTGTTTCCCCACTTTGAAAGGAAACAGTAGATACAGGAAAGAGTTGAGAAGTTTGCCTTAGGGTCTATTTCCCCCTTTACTTCAACTCAATTTAACAAATTCTTTTCAAGGAACAATTATGCTATTCTGCAAGGATTTATAATGAAATCTTTTAGCGGCTGAACTCTCTCAACTCAGGGTGGAAAGAGCACTGGCTAGAAAGAGAGGAGACTGGGTTGTAGTTTTGCAAGGTAACTTTGGGAAGATCATTTCTCAATGAAACTCATTTTCTTCATATATAAACTACAGCAATTGGGTTAGATGATCTCTAACATTCTATGACTCTTTGACTCTGAAAATATGTCTAATATTAATTAATGTTAATATTGGTCACAATGAATATTAATATTAATCCAATAATCTCTTGATTCTATAGCAGGCTCCAAACTGCTAACTCAAAAAGTGCAAGAAAAGGTTTCCAGATAACCAGGTTGAAGAAATTTGTGGTAGGATTTTCCCAAGTCTCTTGTTTGGAGTTGCAAAGAAGTGAATACACCTGCTCGCCCACTCCTAATGATTTGGTGAGTCCCAATGTAGGCAGCCCTTCATCTGGCATTCTGGAAAGAGGAAGAAAAGGGCAAAAACCCAAATCACCCCCTGTCCCTTGTAAGCTCCGTCCCAAACAGCTTTTCTCACGCCTCCTTTTATTTGAAAGAACCTTAAGAAACCACTAACAATGTTCCTCTCAGTCATCTGCAGGACTGCTGTCATCTTTCCCTTCAGCCAGATGAACAAAGATACCTGCTCTCAGAAAAGGCTAAAAGTGATCATTAAAAGAAAAATCGTGTTTTCGCTAGAGCTCAAGTTCCCCAGGCTCCTCTGATATGACAGGATGACAGCAAAGGGATTTCAACAAACCAAGTTCTGGGAAGCGTTAATGAGATGGAGAAAGGCCAAGCTGTGCCCCCACAGGAATCTAGAAAGATGGCCACCTGTTCTTCCCACTCCAGCCTGTCCAGCTGCTGGCACCAGAATGCTTTGGCATGAGACACAGTGTGGTGAACATCTCAGAAAGGACAGTTGTGACGGAAAGGACTGATGAGAGCCAAGGCTGACTTTACTAGCTAGAGACCAAAAGGGAAATCATCTCTCTTGATCTCTGTGTTTACCAGGCAGCCAGTGACAGAGAATCACTCACTGAGAAGATGTTGGCCAAACTTCCCTGAGGGGTTCTTAGGTACTGCCTAGGTGTATCTAAGGTATATAATATTCAGTGAACTTGGAACATCCCTTGAACTCTTTGATTCTAATGTTACTGAACTTTTTTTTTATAGGTTTTTATGTTAAGCCTTATTTCTCCAAGATTTTAGACATTTATGAAGCCTGTTTAGAGCCTCGTAGAGTGCTTTGCAGGAAGGAAGCACTCAGTATTTGTTCAATGAATTTCATTCTGTGGCAATATTAAAAAATCCTAATGCTTCTGTTTGTAATGTGCTTTCACACATACTTGTTATCTCATTTGAGCATGACAAGATGAAGGAGGGAAGATAGAGAAAATAGAGAAGGACCAGTAGGATTTGGATAAATAAGGTCCAGAACTTTGGGGAGCTCAGTCGGTCCGAGAGCAATGGTAAAGATTAGAACCTTTAAAAAATGCATGTTTTGTAGTGATGGATTATTTTTACTGAGACTAGGGCTCATAAAGACAATTTAGCCTTGCTGGTAGTCTAAGAATATAAGTTGATGACTGACCCCTTCCAGATGAGAGTATGAAAATTACTCTGTTTTTGTTTTAAAAATGGGGCACATCCACGATTGAGTTGGTCTGGGAAAGATCCTAAAGGAAATATATGCAGAGCTGGGTTCTTTTTATGTAGCAATTTATGGTTAGCATAAATATTTTTATTCTCATTTTACAAGTGAGGAAACTGAGGCTCAGGAAGTTGAGACTTGCCCAAGATCATACAGCTAGTAAGTAGCAGAACTAGGTATCGGATGCAGTTCTCTGGACTTCAGGCTTTTCCTCAAGACAATACATACTGTCCTAAAGGCCTCCAATGGAAGCTTATGACATGGATGACTTTAGGTGGTTTTGGCTTACAAGGCTAGCTCTCTGGAGCCTGCTTATTTTTGGCAGTCAGTCAACAAGTATATATTAAGCAAACATGAGATGTGTGAATTTAGAAACATTTCCATTTCAAATGTTCCTGTGGACTATTTGTGCCCAACTTGGCAGAGAGCCTTCCAAGCTTGCATTGGTTTGATCAGCTATAGTTGAACATATTGTACATTGACCCTGACCTTTTGGACCTCTTTGATTATGAAGGACAAGAACTATCATATTAAGTACTCGAAGTGTGCCAAACACTGTGCTTGGCCCTGGAGATACAAAATCAGAAATGAAATAGTCCCTCTCCTCAAGGAACTTACATTCTGTTTGAGACCGAATCAGGTAAATTTTAATGAAGGATTGTAACAGCAGTGGGGAACAGAAAAGGCTTCATTTGGAAGGTAATTGTAAGTGGAATTTTGAAGGAAATAAGGGAAATAAGAGGCAAAAAGGAAGAGGGAGTATGTTCTAGGCACGGGGATTAGTCAAGCAAAAATTTGGAGATGGGAGCTAGAGTTCTATGGTATGGCCAGTCTAGCTGACCCACAATGTACAGAGAAGGGCAGAGTGTTTAACAAAGTTGGAAAGGTAGATTGGAGCTAAGTTGTTAAGGCTTTTAAGAAATTAACAGAAAAGTTTCTATTTGATCCAAAAGGAAATAATTGGATTTAGTCGATAAGTTCATGATCAGACCTACATTTTAGGAAAATAATTTCAGTTTATTTTACTTCTAAAATTTTAATTTATTTATTTAAGTATTTTTCCATGGTTACATGATTCTTGTCTCCTTCTCTTCTTCCCTCTCCCCTCCCAGAGCTGACAAGCAATTTCACTGGATTATACATGTATTATCACTCAATACCTATTTAGGAAAATCATTTTGGCAGCTGGGTGGAAGATGAATTGGAATTTGGGCAAGACTTAAGGCAGGGAGACCAATTCGGAGGCCACTAATTTGGAATTGTTCAGGAGAGAGGCAATGAAAGTTTGATCTAGGTTGGTGGCCATGGTGGTAGAAAGGGACAGAAGATATGGTGGTAGAAATACCAAGATTTGCCAAGTAGTCGTGGTTGAGGAGTATGAGGAGTGGAAGATAGATAAAAACAATTTTAAAGGGGATACAAAAACGACCAAAAAACCCAAGGTCTTTCATTCTCATACAGGAATTATTTTTAGCTAATATTGAAGGTCTTTTTGACACCAGTGCCTTGAAATGCTCCCTGTCCTCTCCAACTTTCCCTTAATAACAAATAATGCCTACCTTTCAGGGTTGTTGTGGGAATCAAATGAGATAATATTTTTAAGTGCACAGTAATCACTTAATAAATTCTTATTTCCTCCCCCTATGCCCTCAAGTTTTAAGAGCTACGTGATCTCTCCAGTTAATAGAGATTTTGTGTTGAACCCTGGACTTCTTTCCTTATCTCTGTATACAGAGACTGAGGTTAGTGGAGAGGGATGATCCCAAATGTCTGACTCATCCTGAGTTGAGTCCTTTGTTGGAATTAGTCAGGGGCAAAGGTGAAACTGGCTTGTATGACTGACTGGAATGGGACAGAGTCACCCTTGTCCAAACTCCTTAAGGGCAACAACTATATCTCTGTTTCTTGTACCCCTCCATAGCATTTAGCACAGATGCATAGTAGGTACTCAATCAATACTATTGGTTGACAAGAGGTTTGGTAATTTTTATTTTTCTGCTTTTGTGAGATGAGGTGAGGATGGGAGAATGGTAGGTTTATTTTCTCAAGTTTAATCTGGGAAGAAGAGCAAGGTAAAGTGTGAAGGAGGTGGTGCCTTCAGGAACTGATGTAGGGTGCAGAATTCTTGGATGAGACTCTGCTCAGGCAACCTCAGTATCAGTGCCCATTTTGCTTCCCACATGTGGAGGAATAACTAGGACAAGGTCTCCAAAGAAGGGGCCCTCCTTAGCTTCTAGTAGTGAATTTTTGGTCTTGTCTCCAATGCAACTACATCGCCCCCTTTGGTACTCCCCTGCTCTATCTCACCCATTATTGGACTTTCTTGGTTGCACAAGATGAGGATCTTCAGGACAACAAAAGCTTAATGACCTAGCCCCCCACACTAAATGTGAAGGCAAAATTATCCCGTTATCCCATATCCTTCATTCTCCTTTTTCACTTCATGGTGCCTAGAGGTGCACTTCATAACAAGCTCTTTGATCCAGGTTGCTCAGTGACAAATCCTCCCCTTTCCATTACCCTCCTTTCTCTTTACTCACTTTTCTTTGTTTGATGGGAAAGAGTGATCAGCCTGGATGGGATGGGATTGCATTATCTTTCTTTCCAAACTACCCTTTCCCCAAATCTATTTCCATTAAGTGAATCACCATCATTCCTGTCTCCACTTCTTAATCTTTTCATTATTGTCGACTCCTCACTCATCTGAAATTGCTCTCTACAAAGTCACCAATGATCTCTTAATTGTTAGCTCTGATGGCATTTTCTCAGCTGCCATCTTTCTTGATATCTCTACAGGAACATTGCTGTGTTCTCTGTGATGCCATGACCCTCTCTCCTCTCTATTTTCTCTAGGTTCTTGTCTTGCCCATTGACTTTGCTGTTCCATCCTCTATCTCATCTCCTCACTAGGCATATAGCCCAAAGCTCTGTCCTGTGCCCTCTTCTTTCTCTTTCACTAGAGTTTCCTTATTATCTCTATACAGATGAGATGGCTCTCAGTCTAGGTTTTTTTCTTGTCCCAGTGTCCTGAGCTCCCAGAATACATGACTGTGTCTTCATGAATGAGCTACTCTTCCTAGGTGGGCGATGTGCCACTGACAAGAAATTCCTATGGCAATTTCTCACTTTCTTTGTGTCAAAGGGGGCAAATTCACCTCCTTAGCCCCATTGAGGATTAAGGTAGCTAACCAGAAAGAAGTACAGGTTGTAAGTCAGCGGGTGAGCTTGAGTAGCAGAACTTTTCCATTTTATTGTTTGTAAACTCTTCTTTGGTAAACAATAAGACAAGAAATCAAAACTGAAAAAAGGGAAAAACCAAAATGGAAAAGGCAAGGCAGGTTACGTTCGCACCACGATCAGAAACTGGAAGAAGAAACTAATTATGCCACCAGCTAGAGGAGTTGGATGAGACTTAGGGAACCAGTTAGAAGAGGGACACAAGGGGAGCAAGATAGACTGTCACCCTATTGGACGCAGTAGCCTAAATCATACAACAGATGAGCTCATGCATCACAGCAAAGAGAACTAGGGCTCCTCTCCCCTAATCCAAGTCACAAGCAGAGTGCAGCAAGGCTAGCCGTGGGTGGGTTGGGGGTGCAGGGTTGGGGCATAAGTGATGTGGGACAGAAGGCCCAATGGACATCCATCAGCTGTTGCTCCTTCCTTCCTCTCTTGCTCTCTGGGTGTACTGTGCTGGGTAGCAAGGGGTGTTCAGGGGCCTCATCATCCCTAGATCTCAGTGGAAGCAGCAGGGTAGAAGGGAGAGGAGAATTTGGAGGAGAGAAGGGGACTAGCCCCCCCACATTTTACATGGGGGGCTCACTACAGAGCACAATCTCCAGGTCCTTGCGGTAGAGTTTCCCAGCTTCAGCCAAAGACATAACACTCTTTCTGTAGCTTGTGAGGTTCTGTATATTCATTTCCTGGGAGACCAGAAGAAGGGGAGATAATGGGAGAGGAGTCAGTAAAGTTGACCACTTATGAATGCAAGACTATAACAGCCCCCCACCTCCCCTACAGTTGGAACCACTCCAGAAGAATACAAAAGGCTGACCTGAAACACCATTTGAATATCCCTGTGAACTCAGGAATCTGAATCCTTGCTTGGATTCTGATCCACATTCTAATCCTAGCCCTAATCTTGATTGTTGAAACAAATCCCTCTTACTCGGTCTCCTCCTACAGACAAACAATCCATGCCCCTGAAGGTCTTGGGATATTTGATAGGGTCAGCAGCAATTTGAGACATATCCCATCATCCTCAGTTCTCAGGAATCAAACTTTCAATGGACTCTGCTGAAGGAAGCTGATAGTGCAAACTGGGGTGCTTAAATATTTGCCCCTCCTGCAGTGGAGACTAAAGCCCCATATCATATCACTCAGTAGCTTCTCTTGGATTGGGAACACATGTTTAAGTTGGTTACACTTGTTTGTGGAACCTGTCTAAATACTAGCCTCTTTAAAATGGGTAAGTGCATGTTAAATGGAGGCCAATTTCAAATGGGCCATCTGGACCAATTTATACTCTTGCAGTATTGTTCTATAAAGCTAAGTTAGGGAATGAGTCCAAAGTTCAGAATAGCCATTGGGACAGAAACCCATCAGCAAACAATACTAGAATATTGTGTATTTCACTTTTTAAAGTATTTCATATATCACCACATATATGTGCTTGGTCATCATGGTGGCTGGCAGCAGAGATATTGGATAGTTTCTGGAAGCTAAGTAATTAGTAGTCACCCTTTTTGTCTAGTAGATTCATGTGATTACCCTCATTTTGCTGAAAACAGTACCAAAAAGGTGACTGACTGAAGGACCAGGCCTATTCATCACTATTCATTTCCTTGGTTCCCTGAGCCCTGCTGCCCGCCATATTGTTTTTTTCATGGCCAGGGACCTCTTGCATCTCTTTTTTGTGGTTCCAAGGTGAACCACCTGGTTTATTTGAGACTTGCCCTCTTCATCTTCTTGCTTCCCTGCTCTCCTCTAGCTTTTTGGCAAAGGGTGGTCTACAAACATCTGAACACTGCTTTGGCCATCTTTTAAAAAAACTGAGAACTGGGAAGTCAGCATCTCCTAGAGTAAGACCCTGCTCTAAGCCTGGGAGAGCCACCATTTAATTAGTACGGTTTTGTGCCAATTGGAAGGCAAAGAAAAAGGTGAGGGAAAATCTGGTATCCTGTGCTTCAGGACCTGAGCTTTGCAAGTCCACACTGCAGGGAAATAAGAGTGTGAGGACTGGGCATTGAGGTGAACCTAGGAGCAGGGAGCTGCTTTTCTGTGTCTTTTACACAGAATTGACTGAGGATCCATTTAGATGCTCTCTCTGTGGAACTTCTTGGAAAAAGGGTTAGATGGCTAGATAAAGCTGTTTCTAGGGGCCCCAAATATGTACAAGAACTCCACAGCTTCCATCTCCTGGCTTCTCTGGCTTCCTTCAGTGCTCATCTAAAATCCAACCCTAGGAAACTTTTCTCAATCTCTCTTAATTAGTAGAAATTATCTTAGCTCTCTCTCTATGTTACCAACATAGCATAACGCCTGGCAAAATACAGGCACTTAATGTTTATTAACAAAATCCTAAGAGCTCCCACCAAAATGACTCATGTCTTTGAAGCACAAGGGTCCACCATAATTGCCTCTCTTTTCCCAAAACCGGGTTCTGGCTATAGAAATAGCCCCTAGTCTGTACCATCTTCCCCCTTTAAATGATCAAGCCTGAAGAGTGCTCGAGGTGGAAGGTTCTTCAGGTGAGATGATAGCATTAACATCCTGTGCTCCCTAATTGTGGGTCAAAAATCAAATGTTCCGGGGGCAGCTGGGTAGCTCAATGGATGGAGAGCCAGGCCCAGAGAGATAGGAGGTCCTGGGTTCAAATCTAGCCTCAGACACTTCCCAGCTGTGTGACCCTGGGCAAGTCACCTAACCCCCATTGTCTAACCCTTACTGCTCTTCTGACTTGGAACCAATATATAGTATTGATTCCAAGTCAGAAGATAAGGGTTTAGAATAAAAAAATCAAATGTTCCTTGGGAAGTGGTACTGGATGGAAGCAACCACTTGAAACTGAGAACATAGCTCCAGGATGTGTATATCATGCTCCCCATTAAAGCGTAGAACTGATTGTTTCACACATCTGAGTCTAAATCTTTTAGCTATTCTTCATGCTACAAGTTACTAGAAAGGAGAAGTATTTACAATTATATTTATATTTTTGTGGGGTTTTGGGGGACTCTTGTGCCCACTCCCATAAGCACATTCTCCATTTTCATCTCAGTTCATACTCCTTTTCTTTTTCCTTTTTAAACCTTTACCATTGCTTTCTTAGACTCAATATAAGTACTGGTTCCAAGGCAGAAAGAGTGGTAAGGGCTAGGCAACTGGGATCAAGTGACTTATCTAGGGTTACATAGCTAGGAAATGTCTGAGGCAAGATTTGACCCCAGATCCTCCTGATTTCAGTACTGAGCCACCTAGCTGCCTTGGTACTCCTTTTTAAGAAAATAGAATTTGTTAGGGATAGTGAGGTGGCTCAGTGGATAGAGAGGTAGGCCTGGAGGCAGGAGGTCTTGGGTTCAAATGTGGCCTCAGACAATTCCTAGCTATATGACCCTAGATAAGTCACTTAACCCCCATTGCCTAAAGCCTTTACTGCTCTTTTGCCTTAAAAACCAATAGATAATATTAATTATAAGACAGAAGGCAATATTTATTATTTTTTAAAAACTTGTTGACATTTCAACTTTTCCCTCATTTAGACTTGAACCAAATCTATTGCTTTCCCCCTGTTTCTCATAGATATTCTTTATTCACCCTCAGAAGCAGCCCTCTAGTCCACGTCTTAGTAAAGTCATACTTAGACTTTGTGAATCTCTGCTCTCTAGTGGCTTCCCTTCGCTTGCCATCCCACCGGATCCAAAATGTTGCCATAGATTTGGGTTTCTCTGGCAGTGACTTTAATTACTTTGCTTCCTTGCTTGTTTGGAATTACCAGACCATTGGCCAGCCCATCCTCACCTCTGCTCTCTCCCCTATGCCATCCAGAAACATACCCCACCTACTCATGCTACCTAGAGAGGGATTCTTGGTACTTTTAATTCTTTCTAAGCTTTTTTCTCCACACCCCATGCCAGTTCAGAGCTATGAAGATTTAGTTACAAAGGCAACATAATTATGGGAGGGCCTTACTTGAATTTAGGGGTTCTCATCTGCTCCAGGAAAATAAACTTGTTGGTGTCCCCCTTTTCTTACTCTGCCTCTCTTGAGCCTATCCTGCTGGCTGAGTTTCCCACCTCACATCTGTCCCTCCCATCCCACATCCCCTTTCACATAGGAAGCTTGCTCAGATGAGACAGTTTGGCTGGTATAAATCCTTTTCAGATTTCTATGGGATAGGGCTGTCAGAATTGGGGTTCCTAGTACCACCCCCTCAAGAAGCTCCCCCCAAAACCTCCTGCTCACCTTCTTGTTTTTCTCATACAGATCCTTCAGAAGGGCGTCCAGTTCATTCTCGTCAATGTAGCCACTCCCGTCCTGTGCAATGAGTGCAGATGCTTGTCGGGGGATTTCTAATAATGCCCTCCCTCCTCCTGCACCCATCCTTGTTCCAACTTGAGCTCCAGGAACCTCGCCTTTCCATGACTCATCACAAGGGGAGGAAATTAATGTTAAACCAACTAGCCAGTCTAATCAGTTAGTCTAACAATTCTAATGGAGAAAAAAAGTCAATCTCTCAGTTATTTAAACTGGCCATCTATTTTCCTCGAAGCAGTTGTTGTTATTCTCTAGGACTGAACAGATCACAGCGTTAAAAAAGGTTCAAAGAACTTCCTGGATGCCATTCTTGAGATGGAGTTGTAAGAGAAAGTTAAAGATGCCAAGAGCACGTATTCAGTTTCATGAGACAGATGTTGAGGGCTGCTACCCCCACATCCCATGAAAGACGTCCTTGTGTAAAGGAAAATGATAAATGGAGTTGATTAGTCTAGGGGGACCAAGGCAGCCTAACCCTGACTGTGTATTTCTGATCATTTTTCTTCTGCTATGGGGGTTCAGATTCCCTGTCTCTGGCTTTCCCCCACTAGATAGAGCACTTTGATTTCTTTTATGCATGCTGGCTTTCTTTTTACCTTATCATAAAATGTAAAGATCGCATTGAACTCTTCTGAAGTCAGCTTCATGCCCTGTAAGGATCAAATATGAACGACTGGATAAATAAAAATAAATTTAAAAGGCAGGGGAGCCTTGTGGAAGCAAATTTCAGTAAGAAGAGGAAAACAGACACTGAAAAGGGAAAGAAAAAAGAACTGTTTTACCTGAAATTTAAGGAGAAAATTTTCCTGTACAGGCAACAGTCTGGAAGGAAAATGTTAAGAGTATAGATTAGACAATAGACAAGAGAAACTGAGATAGAGCAAAGGATTCTGGGAGAGGGTTAGTATCTACAGAGAAGATTGAAAAGTCCAAATATGGGAGAAAACAAATGAAATGAGTCGGTGGGGATCATGTAGTACTATTTAGTTTTCTCATTTCTGGAAAATCTCATCCAGTCTTTTTTTTTTTAACCCTTACTTTGTCTTAGTAATAATTCTAAGACAGAAGGGCAAAGGCTAGGCAAACAGGGTTAACTGACTTGTCCAGAATCACACAGTTAGGAAGTGTCTGAGGTCATATTTGAACCCAGGTCTTCTTGACTCCAGGCCTAGTGCTCTATCCACTGTGCCACTTAGTTGCCCCCAATCTCATCCCCTCTGGTGGCTTCATTTATCATTTAGATTAAATTTATATCCCAAGCAAAAATTCTTTTTTTCTGAATTTCAATTCTGCATTGCTAGTTTCCTACTAGATATCTCTATGTTTTGTTTTATAAACCCTTACCTTCCATCTTGGAATCAATACTATATATTGGTTCCAAGGCAGAAGAGTGGTAAGGGCTAGGCAATGGGGGTCAAGTGACTTTCCCAGGGTCACACAGCTGGGAAGTATCTGAGGTCAGATTTGAACCCAGGACTGCCCATCTCTAGGCCTGGCTCTCAATCCACTGAGCTACCCTAGATATCTCTATGTTTTCGACATTCTCTTTGGAACTATTTCAAATATAACATATCCAAAAGCAGAACTCATCCAGTTTTCTTATTAAACTTGTTCTTCCTCTTATGTTCTGCATTTGTAGTGGATGCTACTGCCACCCTCATAATCATATAGGCTCAAAATGTTAGCATCATCCTTGATTCTTTTTTTTTAATCCTTACCTTCCATCTTGGAATCAACACTAAGTATTTGTTCTATGGCAGAAGAGTGGTAAGAGCTAAGCAATGGGGGTTGAAGTGACTTGCCCAGGATCACACAACTAGGAAGTGGCTAAGGCCATATTGGAACCCAAGATCTCCCCTCTTGAGGCCTGGCTCTTACTCTACAGAGCCACCTAGCTACCCCAATGTATTCGATTCTTCCCTCTTCCCCACCCCAATTATCCAATCAGTCGTCAAGAGCTATTGATCCTACCTGTGAAATATCTCTGTCCTCGGTGCCCTTCTTTCTATTCACATTCATCACCCTTGTCCCAAGCCTTTCTCAACTCTTTCCTGGATTATTAATATATCCTCCTAACTGGACTCTCAGCTTCCATTTTTCCCTTCTTTCTTTCATGTTGCTGCCCAAGTATTTTCTAGTATATGTGTTTAATCACACAATACCTCTCAAAAAAAAAAACAAACAAAAACCCAAACAGCAGTGTTTCCTCGTGGTCAGTGGGATAGAACAGAAATTCTTTGGCCAGGCATTTGAGTCCCTCTAGCTTTAATTTCTCCTTCCAGCCTTATTTCATGGCATTCCCATTCAAAGGTTCCATGTTTCAGTAGAACTGGACCATATATTGTTCCCTAATTTCATGCTGCTCTCTCTCTGTCTCATCTCTGTCTATACACACAGTACCAACTATGCCATGGACTCCCCTCCCTCCATTATTCCACTTCCCCTTCTTCTCCTCTGTCAAGATCTGCTTCAGGAACCATCTCATTCATGAAACCTTCCCTGAGCCTCCCAGATAGAAGATATCCCTCCTTCCATGAACTTCCTAGGCCATTTCTGATTTCTCTTAGGCATGTTATAATTTTCTAATTTGTCTTATAGTATTTCTACCCCTGCCTCTTCCTTTCCCCCTGTTCCCCAGGGTTGGCAGCTCCTTGTGCTATTTTTCATCTTTGTATTATTAGCCCCTAGCACATAGTAGGGACATAATGAATATTTCTTGAATTTGGCTAGAAAATGCCTTTCTTTTTGGTTGGCCAGAGGGGATGGGATCACAGCCACAGGCAGCAGAGCTGAGGACTTGTAGGATATTTGTAATAATGACATTGGAGGTATGAGGTGGTTCTTACCGGGACATCTCTGAGAGGCCCAATTTACCATCTCCATTTAAGTCAAACATACGCAGCTGTTGAGACAAAGAAATTTGGGTTACTGGTTGGCAAGTCAACTTATCCACTCTCAGGTCTATATTCGAATCTGACAAAGACCCATCTGACACCGAGTCTTTCAAACTTCAGCCATTTTCCAGCTACCTCCTGTTCACCAAATATTTTCCAGGTTTTGTCGGAAAAGAAAAGGAAGGGGATGATGTGCAGAAACACCCTGGGATTGCTTCCTTCCTTCTGAACCTGTGTGGAGGTCAGGAATCAACATCACTTAGAAATGGTGCCCAAGTGAGAGCAGGGAGGCTACAAAAGCTCCATCCTCTCCTTTCTTCCTAGAGTTGAGAAGCTAAAAAACCTGTTTCTCATTTCTCAGTGAGCTATAATTGGCTTATTTTCAGTCTTGCCTAGCTCTCTTCCCTCATCTCTTCCTTGCTGGAGCAGCTGTGGTTGCTATGGAAATAGCCAGTCCCCAAAGTCTCCTGCTGGCTTAGGGGTTTAGACCGGCTTAGATTTTCAGCTGGTTCTTGAAAGGATGGAGCTTGGAGGGTGGGGAGCAGCAGGTGGAGTAGGGACCTGGGGATGTCACAGGCATGGCTGAGGAAGGGTTCTTGGGTCTGACATAACTGCTATTCCTAAACTCACTGAAGGACCAGAACCCCATCAGCTTGGGACAAAGACTGTGTTCCAGTTTAATTCTTCTATCCTAGGAGGAAGCTTTGTACTTACTATGGTCTGTGTATACTCTTGGAGCTTGGGCTCATCATAGGGCCGGTTAGCTTTCTTCAGCAGATCTGACAGGAATCCCTGAAAACACAGAAGGAATCAGTGACCTAGGAAGCCTACAGAGACATTGGTGGGATTAAGTAGAAGTCCTGAAGACAACTGGCTGGTCCAAGGCATGGGTAGGAGAGCAAGGAAGAAAGAAGAGGATGGAGATAGGTAACAGAAGAGAGTGGAAGGCTATCAATGATTTCCCCAGGTCATCTTTGCCTTAGTTAATGATTGAGAATTTACTCTGGTATCTGGTCCAAAGGGAAGGGCACGTCTGGTTGGGTTACATTCCCAGTCTCTCATTTCTTCTTCCAGTTTCAGAGTGGCAGGGAAGGGGGACAGTCACACTTGGGACCTCAAATGTGGTACCCAATCATTACACCTGGAAATTAGAAACCCAAACTTGGGAAAGCTCCCATCCCTGAAGAACATCACTGCTCCAACACACAGTGTGGGTGTGAGCACACTGCTCCTTCACCCATCACCCAGAGGATGCGTCATCTCACACCTAACTCTGTGGCTGGCCTGGAGCTGAGAAAACTGAGAAGTGTCTTGGCTTTCCAGGTGGGAATCTTCTAATTACCCTTTTCACAAGATGTGCAGTGGAGGGATCAAACCTGTTTATATTCTTTTCTAGTCTTGTCCCTCCTTCTTCCTACCCTCACCCCACCAGCAGCTTTCTCCCCAGAAGCCTACATCCTATGAATATAGTAAGATGAACAATAATACATTACCCAGGAACATCCAGGCTTACGGGCGCCATCTTTTTTTCCATTGCAACTTACCTTGAGTTCATTGGCCTCAATGTAGCCACTTCTGTCAGTGTCATATTTCCGCCAAGCCTGCAAAGGAATTATTGGACTGTTAGCAAAGAGAGCCCCATATGGCCATCAGTATGCCCACTCTGCTGTGTTTATTGTTTCACCATGTTGGGTATAGGGCATCTTCTCATACAATGTCAGCCTTGGAAGATGGAAGAAGAGAAAGACCTTTGAGAACCCAGCCAGTACTTCAGACTTCCAGGCTCCGTTTTTTGACTTATCCTCTCAAATATTTGTCTCCTTTTCTTTCTCCAGGCTATCTCTTTCTCATCTTTGCCTATACCCTCTAGGCCTTAGTCTCTCAAGCCAGCTTCCCAATCCCAGTTCCCTGGAATTGTATAAACATTTTTTGGTGCCTCAACCCTAATCAGGAGATGATATGTGTAGAAGAGATGGACCCTGGGGATAAGAAGACAAAATGAAAACACTCCTGGCCTTTCAGGAATTTAAATTACCTTGGGATGGAGAGGGTGAGAGGAGGGCAGGTCCAGGATAAATGAACAGGTTCAAAAGACAGATGCAAAGTATATGAGCACTGACTGAGAAGGTCAGGCAGAGGCATTTGGAGAGGAGGTGATACCCAAGCTGATGTTCAAAGGAAGACGAGAGGTGGGGATAAGGACAAAAAGCCATCCCTCTCATATTTGGGAAAATACTTCTTCATGGAGTGTGAATTTAGAATGGGGAGTCTGGGGAACAGCAAGCTGCTGTGGTTTGCCTGTAATAAGGAAGGAGTGAAATAAAGCTAGAGAACCAGGCTGGAGTTAGGTGGTGAAGGACCTTAACGGACATGCCGGGGAGTTTATATTTTATTCTAGAGGCACTAGGGAACCATGGAAGATTTGTGAGCAGGAGATTGACATGATCAGACCTGTTCCTTAGGTCATTTTAGTAGCTCAGTACAGGATTGAAGAAGGTAGAGCCTAGGGCCATGGAAACTATTTGTTGTTATTCAGTCATATCTGATCCTTTGTGACTCAATTTAGGGTTTTCTTTATTTTTTTAAACCCTTACCTTCTGTCTTGGAGTCAATACTGTGTATTGACTGTGTATTGACTCCAAGGCCAAAGAGTAGTAAGGGCTAGGCAATGGGGGTTAAGTGACTTGCCCAGGGTCACAGAGCTAGGAAGTGTCTGAGGGCAGATTTGAACCTAGGACCTCCCATCTCTAGGCCTGGCTCTCAATCCACTGAGCTACCCAGCTGTCCCCTCAATTTAGGGTGTTTGTGACAAAAACACTGGATTAGTTTGCCATTTCCTTAACCAGCTCATTTTACAGATGAGGAAGCTGAGGCAAGAAGGGTTTAGTGACTTGCCCAGGGTCACTTGGCTGATAAGTGTCTGAGGCCATATTTGAACTCAGGTCTTCCTGATATCAGATCTGATGCTCTATCCATTATGTCACCTTATTGCCCAGGGAGAGAGACTAGTTAGGCTATTAGAATAATCTTTGTGAGGGTTTGGAAGTGTGTGTGTGTGTGTGTGTGTGTGTGTGTGTGTGTGTGTGTGTGTGTGTGTGTTAGCCATGTAATTTGGAGGGAAAGGGATTTGAGAGGAGTGTGAAGGTACACACAAATACTGTATATAGTATGAATGAGGGGTGAAGGAAAAGGAAGAAATAAGGATGACTGAAGATATGAACAAGGGAATTAAGGGAGAAAGATAATTATGGTTTTGGACATTCTGAATTTGAAAAACTGATAGACTCTGGAGGTAGAGATAGTCAACTTGAAGTTGGATATGCAGGATAATAATTTAGATCTTCCCTCCCTCTTTCCCTCCTTCCTTCCCTCCTTCCCTTCCTTCCTTCCTTCCTTCCTTCCTTCCTTCCTTCCTTCCTTCCTTCCTTCCTTCCTTCCTTCCTTCCTTCCTTCCTTCCTTCCTTCCTTCCTTCCTTCCTTCCTTCCTTCCTTCCTTCCTTCCCTTCTTCCTTTCCTCCTTCCCTCCCTCCCTTCCTTCTATACACCCTTAGCTTCTGTCTTAGAATTAATGCAAATATTGGTTCCAAGGTGGAAGAGTGGTAAGGGCTAGGCAACAAGAGTTAAGGATCATACAGCTAGGAAATATCTGAGGCCACATTTGAACCCAGAAGATCCTGTATCCAGGCTTGACTCTCTACCACTGAGTCACCTGGCTGCCCCAGCCAAGTACTTTCTTCATAACAACTTTGTAAATTTAAAAAAAAAAATCTTTTTTTCTTTTTTTCTCTCTCAATGTGGCTACTGTGTAAATATGTATAATTGAGTGTCATATTCCTTGACTTCTCAATGGGTGGGGAAGGGGACGGAGGGAGGAAAAGAATTTGGAACTCAAAAAAAGAATGTAAAAAGAAACCCCCAATTCTGTAAGGTAGTTGGTGCCCCCATTTTAAAGATGAGGACAAATGACCTCTTTCCCCCTCTTAAAGTTATTGCTTTTTCCACTGAGCAGAAAAACAAAGCCTAGTCAATAGCTTCAGTTCTGTGTTACAGCAAACTAACTGGAGGATATCCCATTAGGAGAGCTCCTCCTTTCTTGGAGAAAAAACTCCATTGGATTCCTGGATGGAGGAAGAATGAATGGATAAATGCCTCCTTTAAAGGATGGGAAAGGGACATCCACAACCTTTCTCTAGTGAAAGAAGACGGGACAGAAGGGGGGGGAGGGGGGCTGGCTATTGGAGAGAGGACAGCTCAGACCCCAGGCCATTCCCTGAATGAGAGTGAAAGGTCTGCACCAGATTTTGAAGTGAGATCATTCCAAGTCCCAACTTTCCCTTCCTTCCCTCCCTCGCTCTGCTCTGCTCGCCTCTCATCTCTTAGCATAATGCCATTGGATCATTATTCTTTTGTCATTTGAGATAAAGAGTTAGCCTGGAGGTTTTTGAAATTCCAAAGGAGTCCGGATGCTTGGCTAAAATTAGAGAGCCTCCGCGCCGGCCCGGAGCAGGTGGGATTCATGTTCTCTGAGAGCACAAACCTTTCAGGGCTTCTGAGCAAACCTATTTCATGTTTTTGGCTGATAAAAGCTGAAAGGGGGAAAGACTCGGGAGGTTATTATCCCGGGACATCTGCCTTTTAGCTATTGTGCTGCTCTGGAGAGCTGAAGCCCGAGATGGATTCCAAACCATTTCAGCCCCCGAGAGGAGGACGATCACAGATATTTGGCCTGCTTTCAGCTCCCTTTTAATCTATCTCCCCACTCTGCTCAAATTAATCTTGATATTCTGGTTCTAGATAGGACTATTCTTCACTCCCTGCCCTCCCTTTTTCATTTACTCTGTATAGATCTTGCCATCCCTTTATTTTTTCATTTTATTTTATTATTTGAGTCCTTCCCTTTCATCATAGTATCAATATTGTATATTGGCTCCAAGCCAGAAGAGTGGTAAGGGCTAGGCTATGGGGGTTAAGTGACTTGCCCAGGGTCACACAGCTGGGAAGTGTCTGAGGGCAGATTTGAACCCAGGACCTCCCATTTCTGGACCTGGCTCTCAATCCACTGAGCCACCAGCTATCCCCTAGAATGTATCCCTTAAAAACCTCCCCAAATCCTTACCTTGTATCTTAGAATTGATACTAAGTATTGGTTCCAAGGCAGAAGAGTGGTAAGGGCTAGGCAATTAAGGTTAAATGACTTGTCCAGGGTCACACAGCTGGGAAGTGTCTGAGGACAGATTTGAACCCAGGACCTCCCATTTCTGGACCTGGCTCTCAATCCACTGAGCCACCCCTAGAATGTATCCCTTAAAAACCTCCCCAAATCCTTACCTTGTATCTTAGAATTGATACTAAGTATTGGTTCCAAGGCAGAAGAGTGGTAAGGGTTAGGCAATTAAGGTTAAATGACTTGTCCAGGGTCACACAGCTGGGAAATGTCTGAGAACACATTTGAACCCAGGACCTCCCATTTCTGGACCTGGCTCTCAATCCACTGAGCCACCCCTAGAATGTATCCCTTAAAAACCTCCCCAAATCCTTACATTGTATCTTAGAATTGATACTAAGTATTGATTCCAAGGCAGAAGAGTGGTAAGGGCTGGGCAATTAAAGTTAAGTCACTTGCCCAGGATCACACAGCTAGGAAGAGTCTGAGGTCACATTTGAACCCAGGACCTCCTGTCTCTAGACCTGGCTCTGTCTATTGAGGAATGTATCTTTCTTGAAGGCAGGGACCATTTTAGCTTTTCTTTGTATCCTAGAGCTTAACACATTTAAAAAATAGTTGTTGACTGACTAATTGGCATACTCATGAGGAAAAGAAGGAACTAGGTATGAAAAAAAATAAATCATGGAAAAGCGAAGTTAGACGGGTTCAAGAGGTAATTGGTGTATTTGGAGATGGGCCACCCTGAGCTATTTCCTTTGTTTAGTCAGGTGAATAACCAAGCATAGGTGACCCTAATCCGTGTGCCAGCCAGGAATGTACTTGGACTTCCTTGCAGGAAAAACGAGTTAAAAACCGTTTTTAGTTACATATTAGACAAAGAAGGCTACGGATGTGCTGGATCCCCTCCCAGCTGGCGCTGCTACTTCATGGGGCTCCCATTTGAAGGCAAATGCCAGTTTGTGGTGCCAAGAATGGTGGGATTTCAAAAGTTCGTCCCCCACCCTGAGACACTGTTAGCTCCTCGCCAGTGTGAATTCCCTCTGAGGATTTCATTGAAGGCTTTTTGTTTCTTGGGTTCGATTTCTAGTCCCTTTTTGGCAATGAAATTCGGTGGTAGGATGATTAGATGGATATGGAGTTAACACACGATTAAAACAGTAACATGAATTCCACTTGTGAAAATCTCCATGTAAAAGCTCTGGCTGTTTGCCTGAGAAGACACAGAGTGCAGGCTGTGGGTATGGCTTGGATTTGGCTTTGGGAGCGATCAAGGGAAGGACAAGCAGATTATTAGCAAATCATTCCTGGTCTGCTTGAGCCGTGGTCAGTTCTGTACAAGGATGCAAAGGCCATGTAAGATCTTTGAATGCTCCGGTTATTTTTTAATATATAAAGCCTGGGAAACTTGGCGTACCCAGCGTCTAGCTGGGAAGCTGAGGTGTGGGAAGAAGACATGATGTCTGTAGTCACACAATGAGTCTGAAGCAGAAGACAGACTCGAATTCAGGATATTTCCTTCTCTTGGGCCTCAGTTTATCTATCTTTAGCAAAAGAACGCATTAGCCTAGAGGTGGGAGGTCCTGGGTTCAAATGTGTCCTCAGACACTTCCTAGCTGTGTGACCCTGAACAAGTCACTTAAACCCATTGTCTAGCCCTTACCTCTCTTCTGCCTTGGAACCAATATATAGTATTGATTCTAAGACACAAGATAAGTTGTTGTTTTTTTTTTAGGGATACATTCTAGGGGGTAGCTGGGTGGCTCAGTGGATTGAGAGCCAGGTCCAGAAATGGAAAGTCCTGGGTTCAAATATGATCTTAGACACTTCCTAGCTGTGTGACCCTGAACAAGTCACTTAAAGCCATTGTCTAGCCCTTACCTCTCTTCTGCCTTGGAACCAATATATAGTATTGATTCTAAGACACAAGATAAGTTGTTTTTTTTTTAGGGATACATTCTAGGGGGTAGCTGGGTGGCTCAGTGGATTGAGAGCCAGGTCCAGAAATGGAAAGTCCTGAGTTCAAATATGATCTTAGACACTTCCTAGCTGTGTGACCCTGAGCAAGTCACTTAAAGCCATTGTCTAGCCCTTACCTCTCTTCTGCCTTGGAACCAATATATAGTATTGATTCTAAGACACAAGATAAGTTTTTTTTTTTTTTTTTTTGGGATACATTCTAGGGGGTAGCTGGGTGGCTCAGTGGATTGAGAGCCAGGTCCAGAAATGGAAAGTCCTGGGTTCAAATATGATCTTAGACACTTCCTAGCTGTGTGACCCTGAGCAAGTCACTTAAACCCATTGTCTAGCCCTTACCTCTCTTCTGCCTTGGAACTAATATATAGTATTGATTCTAAGACACAAGATAAGTTGTTTTTTTTTTTTAGGGATACATTCTAGGGGGTAGCTGGGTGGCTCAGTGGATTGAGAGCCAGGTCCAGAAATGGAAAGTCCTGGGTTCAAATATGATCTTAGACACTTCCTAGCTGTGTGACCCTGAACAAGTCACTTAAAGCCATTGTCTAGCCCTTACCTCTCTTCTGCCTTGGAACCAATATATAGTATTGATTCTAAGACACAAGATAAGTTGTTGTTTTTTTTTTAGGGATACATTCTAGGGGGTAGCTGGGTGGCTCAGTGGATTGAGAGCCAGGTCCAGAAATGGAAAGTCCTGAGTTCAAATATGATCTTAGACACTTCCTAGCTGTGTGACCCTGAGCAAGTCACTTAAAGCCATTGTCTAGCCCTTACCTCTCTTCTGCCTTGGAACCAATATATAGTATTGATTCTAAGACACAAGATAAGTTTTTTTTTTTTTTTTTTAGGGATACATTCTAGGGGGTAGCTGGGTGGCTCAGTGGATTGAGAGCCAGGTCCAGAAATGGAAAGTCCTGAGTTCAAATATGATCTTAGACACTTCCTAGCTGTGTGACCCTGAGCAAGTCACTTAAACCCATTGTCTAGCCCTTATCACTTTTCTTCCTTGGAACCAATATATAGTAGTGATTCTGACAGAAGATAAGAGTTAAAAAAAATCAAGAATGCATTCGCCCCTCTCCCTTTCCTTTCCTCGGGGGGTTATAATGAAGGGGCACAGAATGCCTGCAAAGTATTTCAAAACTCCCTGAAGAAAATTGTTGGATCGACCCAACTGGTCATTAGGACATTGTGCTGAAGGCCAACCTTGGGGCCTCTCCAGTCCCAGAGGAAGCCCAAGAGCTTGGTTTCTTGGATGGCTCTGTTCCTCTTGGAACAGGGCTCTGGGCTATTTCTCTGAATGAATGGCAACTTCAGGAAGAGCATCTGTCTTATGGGAAGAAGAAAGGCAGGCATGGGCCTCCCAGGACACCCCAGAATTTACCTCCATGAATTCTGCACTGGAGCCCACATGTTGCCTGAAGCAGAGCAGGAAGTTTTCCTCTGTAGGCAGGATCTGAGCCAACTGAAGGGAACAGAGAAGAGGCTGGTGAGTATTTCCTTTCAGGTCCCATCCTTCACCTGGCTGCTGGGAGGTCTCTCAGCCACCTTGCCAAGGTGGCACCTTCTTTTGCTTATTCCCTTCGAAGCAGAAGAGGAGGTGGAAGAAGATGGACCCTCCCCCTGCCTTGAAGTCCCCCTGAAGTCCTGGGATACAAGGGCAGAGTAGGAGCTCTTTAAAATGCAGCTGGAATTCAGTTACAGTGAGTCATAACAGCTTATGAATGGAAGGCTTTGGAGAGAATTGGCCTCTTAGGTCTTAGAGCTAGTAGGGACTTCAGAGGTCTTATGGATGAAAAAACGTACACTAGAAATATGAAGTTCTTGCCCACGGTTACATAGTGGTATATAGCAGAGCCAGGAATAGAACACGGGTTCTCTAACATGAAATCCTGGGTATTGGCAAGAAAAAAAATCCTAGATGGGCATCTGGGACGTGGGCCGGGAGGTGGGAGAAGCCCACCAGGAAGGGTCCAGTGATAGGCAAGGTAAGGAGGAACTAAGTAATAATAACTGGCATTTATATAGGTTTTAAGGTGTGCAAAACACTCTACATGTTTTATCCTTCGATCAAAAGTTAGGCCCAATTCCTTGACTTTGGTGTTTGTCTAGCAGTGGCTCTGGCCCATAGTAAAAAAATCCACCCATATGAGCACATGTGAAACTGCCAATCTTGTGGCTTAATTTGCCCCACATCATTTTGACTTGGGCTCCCTGCTCTGCTATATTTGGAGGAGGGGGGAGGAGAGAGAGAGAAAAAGGGGGGAGGAGAGAGAGAGACAGAGAGACAGAGACAGAGAGACAGAGAGAGAGGCACAGAGAGAGACACAGAGAGAGAGGCACAGAGAGACAGAGAGAGAGACAGAGACAGAGACAGAGAGAGACAGAGACAGAGACAGAGAGAGAGGCACAGAGAGAGACACAGAGAGAGAGAGAGAGACAGAGACAGAGAGAGAGACAGAGACAGAGACAGAGAGAGAGGCACAGAGAGAGACACACAGAGAGAGGCACAGAGAGAAAGAGACAGACAGAGAGAGAGACAGAGAGAGAGAGACAGAGACAGAGAGACAGAGACAGAGAGAGGGAAAAGGAGGGAGAAGAAGAAAGAGAGAGGGAGATAGGGAGAGAGAGAAAGAGAGGAGGGAAAGAGAGAGAAAGAGAGAGGGAGAGAGAGAGGGAAAGAGGGGGGAGGAGAGAGAGAGAGACAGAGAGAGAGACAGAGAGACAGAGACAGAGAGAGGGAAAGGGAGGGAGAAGAAGAAAGAGAGAGGGAGATAGGGAGAGAGAGAGAAAGAGAGGAGGGAAAGAGAGAAAAAGAGAGAGGGAGAGAGAGAGGGAAAGAGAGAAAGAGAGAGAGAGAAGGAAAGAGAGAGAGAAAGAGAGAGAGAGACAGAGAGAGAGAGAGAGACAGAGAGACAGAGAGAGGGAAAGGGAGGGAGGGACAGACAGAGAGAGACAGAGACAGAGAGGGGGAGTGCTCCTGCCTGTATTGGGCAGGAGTAGGCAACCTTCCCCAAAGAAAACCTAGTAAATTTCCATGATGTTAGACCAAGGAACCATTGCTGTTCTCTTACTTCCTAGGAGGGTAAAAGAACAGGATGAATAATAATAGCTTATATAGTACTTTAAGGTTTTCAAAATAGTTTACCTATGTTATCTCACTTAATCTTCACAACCACCCAGGACTGTTCTTATTTTAGAGATGAAGTAATACGCCCAGGGTCACAAAGCAGCCATTTGGACCTCAGGTGTTCTTACTTCTTCTCAATGATGCCATCTCTCAGGAAGCAAGTATGAATTCCCCCATGCCCTTTGGGTTCATCCCATCCTGTGCTCCATCTAAACTTAAACCCCAGCCTTTCAGGGTAGCTCCAAAGCCTAAACCAGAGAGGATAGATGGAAGACGTCCCGAAGGACATGAGACTCTCCACTTCTACACCTTTCCACACCCCCCCAGTGCCCTGGTGCTTGATTAGGACACAAGAACTCACCTCTGCCATCTCAATTTTTCCATCTGAGTTCTTGTCATACTTCTGCATGAACTCCTTCATCTTCTCCCCAAAGTTGCCACTCTTTGAGTCCTTCAGAAAGACAAGAGAAGATGATCCTCATGGACTTGTTCTTTTGAACCCTTAGGCTACCCCCACAGAATTTCTCTGTGACATGGTACTGGATGGGACAAGTTTATAGCTAGTTGTTCATCATGGATAACGGCCAACATTCTCCACATTGGGCTGTCAGGCTGGCTCATCTAGTTTGGGTTCCTTTCACTTTTAAAAAATTGTGATCTCATTGGTGTAAGGACCTCCTGGTGAGAAACCCCACCACCATTGGAGACCTTAGAGAACTGCCTGGGCCCCTTGCCCAAGGTCACCTAGCTAATATCTGTCAGAGGCCAGACTTTGACACAAGCCCAGCTCTTTCTTCACTAGGTCATGCTGCCCATTTTTAACTTTTTTAAGACCTAGCCCTGTCCTAATTACACAATTTCTAAAGGAAGTTGCAATGCCTCAGCATGTCTGACTGAATAGTAACTAATTGTACTCCACCCTAAACCTTACAACCAAATGAAAATGAATGCTCTTGGACTTTAGCATTCCCCACATCCTACAGACATTATGCGGACATTGAATTCAACATCATATAGTGGTCATTCTGGCTACTGGGCAGCTAGGTCACAGTGGATAGAGTCAGGAAGACCTAGGTTCAAATCTAATTGTGTGACCCTGGGCAAGTCTTGTAACCTTTGTTTTCCTCCATCCACTGGAGAAGAAAATATTAAACCACTCCAGTATCTTTGTCAAGAAAACCCAATGGACAGCACTGATACATTGTGGTCCACAGGGCCATGAAGAGTCAGTCACAATTGGATGACTGAATGACAAGGAAGGGGCCATCTAATCCATTTAAGGTTGACTTAGAATTAGAGTCTCTGAGGATCGCATCTTCCTATTACAGAAGAAGAAACTGAGGCACAGAGAGGACAATGTTACATGTTACATGTGGCCGGCAATAGAGCTAATTTCTGTTGTTTAGAACAGAATTTCTTTTTGCTTGATCCTAATCACCTCCTAATAATGCAGCTTTTGGACTATTTTTGTTGTTCAGTCACTCAGTCTTGTCTGACTCTTTGTGACCCCATGGACCATAGCCCCCTGGGACCTTCTATCCTCTTGTTATCTCTCGGAATCTGTTCATCATGTTCATTGTTTCCATGACACTATCTACCCAGGCCATCCTCTGCCATCCCCTCTTCCTTTTGCCTTCAATCTTTCCCAACATCAGGGTCTTTCCCAGTGATCCCTTTCTTCTGGAGCCAAAGTATTGGAGCTTCAGCTTCAGTACTCTTGGGAGTTGCTTATTTAGTGGACTTGCAAGTGTGCCTTTAGATGCTCAAGAATTAAATCTATCCACATCTGCTATCTAAGGAGCCGTTCGTCTGAACCAACTTTTAAATATTTATTATTATTATTTCAATTATCAATCAATTAATTATTAACAATTAATATTAAAATAATAAACAATTTCTTGGGCAATATTTGATAGAATTCATGAAATTTCAGAATTGGAAGGGACTTCAGAGGTCCTCTTTGTATCTACAGTCATATTTGGGGAAAACATCTGGTTTTCTTACTGGAGGAGGCTCTTTTCTCTAGGAAAAGTCTTACCTTAGGCCTTAGTGATGACTTTTAATGAATGAACATCTGTCTGCCCCATCCTCCCCATTGGGCTAAGGTAGAAATAATCTCATTATTCTAATTGCTTTGGAAGTAACTTTGAATTCATTTTAGGCAAGTCAGATGAACTGTAGGCTGCACTAGACAATGAGAGTCTGACCTCTAGTGTCTGCCCATTATATAGCTCTTGATGCCCAGCTAAGAGCATTGGCCTTGAATTGGATGTGATGAGGGATTGGCCAATGAGCCTAGTCCCCAATGGGCAAGTACAGAGCACTGCTGGTGCCATTTCTCCCATGGAAGGGGCTGGGAAGTCTGTTTCCAAGCAAGCTCTTTGGCTCACTGGCCAGTCCATCCAGTGGTGTAGTTGAAAGACATTTTGAGCTTTTTCTCTGACTCATTTTGTAGGTTTCTAAATACGAATAACTCTGAATGTAGAGTAATCGGGAATGTGCTCTGTAGCTGTTCAATTTAGGGATCAGCTGCTCCATAGTATTTGCATCATTCTTCCCTGGAAAACAAAAACTCAGCTGGGCATGGAGGTGTGCAATTGTAGTGACGCCGGTAGATTATTGAGCTTTGGAGTTCTAAGATGGAATAGTGTCTGCCCTAAGTCCCCAAGAGCAGAGGGTCCCCAGGCTGACAAGGAGGGGTGAATGGATCGGCAGTGGGATGGCTCTGTACTTTTAGCCTGAGTGGCATAGAGAAACTGAAAAGAGAAAAAGGAAGGGAGGGAGGGAAGGCAGGGAGAGAAGAAGGGAAGGAAGTGGGGAGAGGGAGGGAGGGAAGGAAAGAAAGAGGCATAGGAAGGTACCAGCTCCTTTTACCTTTCAACAAAACCATACAAGCCTTGGGCAGGGGTACTGGCTTGGCTTCTGTCCAGGTTCCAGCTACAGGCAGAAGAGAGTCAGTGCAAGCAAGGGAAGAAAAAAGGAAAATTTGAACACAAATCCTCCTTACCATGCCAGCTCCTTTTCTTGCCTTTTCCAATTCTTGGAAGAAATTTTCTAGTTCTTTTCCTTCAATGTATCCATTTCCTGCAAGATGAGAAAAACAATCAGCCATCAAGCACAGGGCCAGGGAATGATGCTGGAAGAGGGTGAGAAGGAAGTCTGGGTGATGCGAGGGCTGGAATTGTCATTTTGTCAATAAATCACCTAATCAACCAAACAAAGATTCACTGAATATTTACTGTGTGACTCTGGGCTAGGCACTATAGGGGGATACTGCCCTCCCCTTGGAGGCAGAACAGTGGAATTTGTAAGACACAGTTCACACATGTGCGTGCACAAATACACACAAGATAATACAGCACTAAGAGTTCTGCATGGGTCAGGCTTCATCCGAGGTGGAATAAGAGAAAGTTTCATGGAAGACAGAACTTATAGCCACAGAGAGGAATTGCTGCAAGGGACCCCAGCTTCCTCATTTTAGTTCAAGTAGATTTTAAAACTAGGTGGCCCAGTAGATCGAGGATAAGACCTGAGTCCAAATCTGGCCTCAGACATTTCCTTGCTGTGTGACCATGGGGAAGTCAATTAATCCTCTTTGCCTCAGTTTCCTCATCTGTCAAATGAGCTGGAGAAGGAAATGGTAAACTCTAGTATTTGCCAAGAAAACTCCAAATGGGATCATGAAGAATCAGATGCAATTAAATAACAAAAAGGACCCATGTTGTTCGGACACAACAGATAACCGAACAAGCCAACCAACCAAGCAGCATCCCTTCTCAGAGCCTGTTCCATGGAAAAAGTCAAGCCACGATGGCCCATTTTGGACTTTTAACTTGCATTGTTGTAGTCATGACCATTGTTCTTTAGACTTACCTTTTCCCCTCTGTTTCTCTTCATTCACATCTTCCCAGGTTTCTGAACTCCTCCCAATCTTTGTTCCATAGGGCCCAAGAATATCTTCTTCTATTCATCTACCACAATCTGTTCAGCCACCCCCCATCGCTGGGCACAGATTTCATTTCTAGCTGTTTTGCTGCTCTGGATATTTTTCTACCTCTGGGTCTTTTCTGATCTTTAACTTCTCAGGGGATCAAAACCATAATGACTTCTCTGAGTCAGAGGGAATGTGCAATTGAGTAACTTGTCAGGGATAATTCAAAAAAATTTTTTTAGCCCATTAGAACTCTTATTTTACACAGGGAGAAACTGAGTCCCAAAGAAGTCAAGGGGCTTGTCTAAGAAAATAGAGATGTCATCAGTAAACACAGTGTCTTGATTGGAAAAGACCTCTTCAAAGGTAGGGTAGGTGGCACAGGGGATAGAGCCCTGGGACTAGAGTCAAGAAGACTTGAGTTCAAATTTAGATTAAGATACTTCCTCGTTCTGGGACCCTGGGAAAATCACTTTACCTGTTGCCTGCCTCAGTTCCCTCAATTATAAAATGGAGATGATAATAGCACCTACCTCCTAGGGTGATTGTGAGGATTTAAATGAGGATATATGTGTAAACGTGCTTAGTGCAGTACCTGGCACCTAGTAGATTCCTAACAAATGCTTGTTGCTTTCCTTTTTTTCTCTCTAGGATTTGTAGGGGGAAAAGAGTAAGATGTCTCCTCTTGGCCTCTTGAGAATCTCATTTCTCAGTTCCTTCTCTTCCCCTCACCCAGGGGACTTTAGACTTCGACAACCCCGGAAAGGGACCTCCACGTGTCCAGCACATTATTAATCACACACTAAATATTGAACACGTAGAGAAATAAGTGACATGAATTATGGATACCGTCTGCAAGTCCAGGATAGAAATGTGAGGAGGAAAGGAAAAGAAGGATCATTTTTTTTTCTTGGCATTGCATATTGAATGGGAGGGAAGGGGGGGAGAAGGGAATGAGAAGAATATGCCCCATCTCTTCTGATTAGTCTCGGGAGGCTTCTGGAAGAGGAAATGTCAAGACCTCCTTAAATGCCAAAGCAAATTAGTTCATTGGACAGGTTGGTTGGGGAGGGTAAGGTGGCATTTCAGGGAACAGTGCAGTTGCCTGTTTAATGGTTTCCCTTGATGTTAAAGAAAAATGCATTGGAAATATTGTTAAATGGATCCAAAGTCAGAAGACCTTAACGGGAATCCTAGTTCTGTTATTGATGACAAAGTCTGTGTGACTTTGGGGAAATCACTCACCTTTTGGGTCCTCCTTTTCCTTTTCTGTAAAACTGGGCTTAAACTAGCTGACCTCTTCCAGCCCCAATGCTATGGCCTCTGTATTTTCTCCCCTGTCTCTCTTTGTGGTGACTGATGGCCTCAGACTTAATTCACAGTTTCCTTTTAGTCAAGAGGACACCATCACTTGGGGTCACGTCCATCCGACATTCCTCAACCGAGGAATCCTAAACCCAGAGGTCGAATAATTCACTTAAGGTTTGCTGGATGGTGGCAGGCTGGAAACCAGAAATCCCGTCTCCTGACTTTTTAAAAGTCTAGTACCCTGTTGGAGCATCTCTAGACCAAGCTGGTTGGAGGTCCAGGTGGGCGTGTGGGATTCAGACGCAGGAGAAGTAGAGAGCAGGGACAGGTCTGGGGCTCCTGGCCAAGGCGGCGGTCCATTCACTTTTCTAAAAAACCTGAAAGCATCTACAGGCAAATGTCTTTCTTAGGACCCAGGCCCTGCCCATCTGAGGCCAGTCCTGTCCATATCAAGTATGCTGAAAACACTTGGCACACCAGTGCCTCCTAGGATGCTATTAAACACTTAGAGGTTCTGTCATGAAGACATCAACCTGTCATCCAAGGGCTTTAGTGATATGGGGCTGGAACATGCTTGTGCCCCTTCTGGGTAAAAAAAAACAAAAAAAAACTAGATTCTTGGTTCCACTCAAAAGCAACATCTGCAGGGCTCCTGCCCACTAGGTAAGCCCCTCACTTCTGGGCATGGATAAGGATGTGGTTACCATAGTTACCAGTTTTTCTTAACCTTTTAACAAATCTGCTTCCCATGAACAGCAGCACAGAAAGAGAATTAATCTGGGAAACCAAGGATCCTGGGTCTTTTTTTTTCTGACTTTATAGGCATGCTACAGTGAATTGTATTGGGTTAGTTCATTTGTTCTCTCTGTGCCTCTGTTTTCCCATCTACAAAATGAGGGTAACAGTCTTTCCACTGAATACTGAGATCACAAATATTTAGTGCTTCTTGACTGATTGATGCAGTTTTAAAAACTTAATTTTTAAAGGATATCTTTTGTTTCTTATCACCTTTCCCAGCATATATCCTTCGCCCACACCTCCCAGAGAGTCTTCCCAGAAAACAAAGAATAAAAAAGAGGGGGAAAAACAGGTTTGTAAAACTAGCAAACTGAAAAAAAAACCCTTGGCATTATTTGAAGAGTTCCACACTCCATCTGTGCCAAGAAACGGCTCACGTCCATCTGCCATCCATCTTCTTGGTTAAAGGAAAATCCTATCTAAAAGTCAGAGGTTGTCACAGTGCCACAGAGTTCCCCATCTCTGTCAAGAAGGGAGGGAGGTGTATTCTTATATTTATTTATTTTTTTGTGGTAATTTTCAATCATGGACATTTTGATTTCATAGAATTCCGGTGAAAATGTTTTGTGGTTGTGCTGTCCATTTCCATGGTTTTAGGCACTGTTTTCCTGCTTCTGTTTTTTCATTTGGCATCACTTCATAGATGTCTTTCTGGATTTCTTTGAATTTATTTTATTCACTGTTTCTTACAACGCAGTAATATTCCATTACACTCATTTACTTGTTTAGCTATTCCTCAATGGATAGGCTCAATACATTATCAGTGCCAGAGAACCCTGCCATAAGAACAGAGAAAGAAGCCTCTTTGCATCCCTGTGAGATTTGTATTTACAAATATTGTTAGAATGAATGAGTTACATTCCAGTCTTAAAATGTCAGTCACTCTGTGCCTGGAAATCTCTATAGTCAAGTCAAGTCAACAAGCTTTATTAAATGTCAACTACATCCTAGACACTGGGCTAAGCACTGGGGATACAAAGAAAGAATATCTAATCCTCCAGTTGTTACCTCTTGGAGTATCAGTGGTTGGCTCTTGGTTCCAAATGGGTTTGAGATGGAAAAGGAAGTGAAGCCTGAGGAGTTCAAACAAAGAGACTAATCAAGAGTATAAGGTCTCCACTTCTTCCCATTCCACATGAGACAAGGCTCTAAGATAGAAGCAATGAGGGCAGGAATTCTCATGGCGGCACCAACCTATCATCCAGGGGCTCTACTGACATGGGACTAGAATAGGTTGGAATCATGCTTGTGCCTCTTCTGCTTAAAAAACTAGACTCTTGGTTGCACTCAACCAAAACCAACTCAATTGGGTCTAGACTCTGAGCTGGACCAGGATGCTTTATTTAAAGGGCACTTATGCCCTTTAAATAATAACATGATTATAATAAATTAAATAAAATAATTAAATTTATTAATTTAATAATAAAATGACTAGAAATGACTTGAAGATGTCTATCCTGCCTATCCTTAAGTCTTCTGTTCTCTAGGCTAAACACTACCATATCCTTGTATGACAGTTTCCAGGCTTCTCCCTGCCCCAGTCACTGTTTTCTGGGTGCATTCTGGTTCATCAGCACCCTTCTCAAGCTCTGGCTCCTGGAATGGGCTACATAAATGGCCTGATAGGGGTAGGGGTGCTGTAGAATCACCCCCTCTTGTTCTTTTCCCTCTGCCTCTTCTAGCCTTTGGCTTTTTGGCTTTCCTATTGACTCCTTCTGAACTTGCAATCCGTGAAATCGCCAGATCGTTTGCAATATTAATAAAGTAGCAAAGGGAGAGTTTGGGACCAGATAGGGAACTTGTAGGTGATGAAACTCCCTCTGCCATACAGATTCCACCCTCCCCACCAGATGTTTCAGGGTCCATCTGAGGCTTCCTGCCCTCCAGGCTTAGAGCTCCCGTCTCTGAATTCCCTGAGCAGTTATATCTGTACTGCACAACTTATTACTTATGTGGCTTTTAATTTTGCTTTAGTTTATTTTTTTTGGTTTATTTGAAACTCCTGTCTTGGTAACAGCTCTAAGGCAGAAGGGCAAGGGCTAGGCAAAGAGAATTGTGTGACTTGTCCAGGGTCACACAGCTAGGAAGTATCTGAGTTTGTTTTAGTTTTTATATGTACTCTGTACCTTGTCATAAATCCTGTTAGCCTTAAGTTATTTTAAAATTTAATTAAAATTTAATTTTTTTAATTTTTAAGTTTTGGAAATTTTTATTTAATTAATTAATTTAGAATATTTTCCCATGGTTACAAGATTCATGTTCTTTCTATCTCCTCCTGTAGCTGATGTGCAATTCCATTTAGCCTTAAGTTCTTGATCTGGAGACCATGAACTATTTTTTTTAACCTTTACCTTCCTTCTGTCTTAGAATTGATATTAAGTTCCATGGCAGAAGAGAAGTAAGGGCTACACAATGAGGGTTAAGTGACTTGCTCAGGGTCATCTAGCTAGGAAGTGTTTGAGGATCCATTTGAACTCAGGACCTCCCATCTCCAGGCCTGTCTCTTTCTCCACCAAAGCCATGAACTTAAATAAATAAGTAAATAAACAAACAAATAAATATATATATGCATGTATATATACTCATATATATGCTTGATAATATTATTTTACTATAATTGGTTTCCTTTGTTATCCTTTGTATTTTTTTTATACATTTAAAAACATTATTCTGAGGAGTCCATGGGCTTTGCCAGACACAACAAAGGAAAGGTTAAAAATCCTTAGGGGCCTGGACTGCCTTCTATTTCCCCAGAACCCACAGGGATCACGAGATCATAGACCTAGAGACAGAAGGGACCTCAGAGGCCATCTGGAGCCCACAGGAGACCCTGCCTCAGTTCCCTTCGTCCTCTCCTTGCTGCTTGCTTGCTGGTACAATAAGCCCATACCACTCCCAACCTTCCTGAAGGTTGGCATAGTCATTCCCACCCCACAGGCTTGTGGTAGAAATTCTGAATACTTAAATCCAGAAAAAAAAACATGCTTTCTACAGGCTGAATAAATGCCTCACACATCTATGTAAGTCTTCTTTTTCAATGTAGCTTGATGTTCTTTTGATGAACAAGATGCAAATTTTCTTAAGAGCAAAAATAAAATAGAATGACCAGAAATAACCCAAAGATATACTTTTTTTTTTTAATTCAGGAGGAAAGAATTCCATCAATGATTACCTTTTTTTTTTTTTTTTGAGAAATAAATTACTCAAAGATGTTCTGATCAAGTTAGCACCCAAAGATGTTTCTCTCAGACAACCTGAGTGATGCAGGTCAGTCAGATCAGCCCCTTCTCCCAGAGTGGGATGAAAGACATACAGATAAAGAGAGAGTGACTAAAGATATCCTTGGGGGCTACCAACCCTTGTGTTTAGGCTTATCTGACCTACCCAGTTAGGTGGTCCAGTTGCATAGGCTACTGGACTTGGAGTGGAGAAGACCTGAGTTTGAATCCTGCTTCAGATCCAGCTGTTTGACCCTGGGTAAATCACTTAACCTTTCTGCCTCAGTTTCCTTGGTTGCAAAATGGGGAGGATACGAATAGTACTTCCATCGAAGAATTGTCTTTAGGATGGAGTAAGAGAATATATCGAGCGCTTTGCAAATCTTTAAAGGCTGTATAGATTCTAGAGATTGCTAGTATTACTTGAGTCTACAGAAGATGCTCTGGTTCCCCTTTTGTAACTCATAAATATGGACAGCTCCGAGAATCTGTGAGCCGTCTGGCGGTTGGGCTCTTGTTTTCTGGATGGAGCCAGCTTTTTGAGAGCAGTTACATGCGCAGCCTCGTTACCCAGAGCCAGACAAAGATGGGTCCCCAGTGGGTGTCTGGGAGGTGGTCTGTGTCTTCTTGTATCCTCCTTGTATGCATTTGTTAATTTAGTTTGCATCTACTCAGTACATTTTCTAGTTAGAGCGGCGTCTGGGTATTCCCCTTCTTTCCTGTCTGTATCCTAATACTTGCCAGAGGGATTCAACAAATGGAAACACATTGTCTGGCCAATAAACTCTGGGGTCTGTCGGGTGGAAGGAACTCCAGTGGGATGGAGGCCCCCCAGTCTGGTGATGCTCAGAGGCTTTCTCTGGGCTGATGCCTGGGACTGGGGAATGGGAGGGACAGGGACCGAGAGGGAAGGGGGATATGCTAGAAATGCATACAAAAAGGAAGGGGAGAAAGGTGGAGCCACTAGGTAGCAAGAGAAAGGAGAGAGGCAAGATGTAGGAAAGATGATGGAATACATCACCGGAGAGAGCCTGTCAGGCCATTGGCTGAGAGGCTGTTCTTGAAATACTCCGAGCTTGAACGGCTATTAATTGATGCTCCTTGGGGGTTGGGACCAATTTCTCAAGGGCTTCCTTAATCCTGGAAACCTCTCAGAGGGGATGAGTTGGAATAATTGCTTGAGTCTGGAGGAGGAGTAAACAAGGTGTGCTGGGTAGGGATCATGGCATTGACCAGGGTGGTGCTTGCGGTCAGTCCTCTACCCCCTACAAGTGCCCTCTGGCAAGCCTGAGGAGCCTTGGTTTTTTTTTAAAACCCAACAACTCCATTTTGGCCAGCTGAGGATGAGAAGAGAGATCGGAGGTGGGAGTAGTATTTCAGAAATAAACAAAACCTTCAAAAATTATTGCTACCTCTGTCTAAGAAAGAGAAGGGTCTCTTAGTGAGATGAAGAGCCTTCCACATTAGCAAGGGTACACCCCAGAGGGCAATAAGGCACAATAGATAAGGTGAGGAGTCAGAAGACTTGAGTTCAAATCCTGCCTCAGACCCTTACCATCTGTGGGATACTGGGCAAGTCACATAACCTATATGCCTTGGTTTGCTTATCTGTAAAGTGAAGAAAATAATAAAATCTAAAAAAAATATAAAAAATTTAAAAGAATAAAAGTAAAATAATGAAAAAAACTCTTAGGGTCATTGTGAGGATACAAAGGCTAGCTATTATTATTATTGCTGCTGTAATTGTTAATGTCCTTACTTTTAAACCATCAGACAGTTGTCCAGTTGACTCTGAGAGGATGCTCTTCAGACAAACAATAAACATTTATTAAGCACCACTATGTGCCAGGCACTGTGCCAAGTGCCTGGGATACAAAGAAAGACAAGAGACAGTCCCTGCCCTTGAGGAATTCACAATCTTAAAAAAAAATTTTTTTTTAACCCCTTACCTTCTGACTTAGAATTAATATTGTGTATTGCTTCCAAGATGGAAGAGTGATAAGGGCTAGTCAGTGGGGGCCAAGTGACTTTCCCAGGGTTACACATCCAAGAAGTGACTGGATTTGAATCCAGAATCTCCAGTCTCTAGATCTGGTTCTCAATCCACTGAGCTACCTTGCTACCCCCCCCAGGAACTCACAATCTAATGGGCACTCCTTGCTCTGACATAAACTTGATGTTCTCAAACAGATTCTCAAATTTACTAGCTATTTTTTTGTGACTGTGGGGTAAGTCACTTGACCATTCTCTGCCTCAGTTTCCTCAAATGTAAAACAGAAGGGTTGGATAGAAAGAGCCTCTCCACCTCCATTTCAATGCTCCTCTGATTCTATATCATCTCATAACTTGGGATTTGGGACTTCTTTCAGTGGTATTATTAGCCTCCAGATGAGGACATCTCCTCTCCTGATTCAAGTCAGTATCTTCTCTACCACTGTGTTATAGAGAGATGCCTAGAAGAAAGGTTTCAAAATTGGCATTCTTGCCAGTGGTAGGACTTGAACTCTTGCCCTTTCCCCATTAAACTACATTGCTTCTAGTGTGAGAACATTGTGTAAAGTTTTAGATCAGGATATTCTGAGCTCTGGTTTCTTTCTCTCCCCCTGACTGTTGGTCTGGCTAATATTTTTCTCCCCTTAGCAGCAATGGAAAGGTACTGGCCTTCCAAGCATCTTGACATCCATTTGCCTGTGAGATAGGGAACATGGTGGATGCCAGCCTGCCTCTTTTGAACATGTGTTGGCTTTTATGGGGTAAGCAAAAGGCATCACTTGCCTATGATCTGGCAGCAGCTGATTTTAGCTTGTAATAATAACAATAGCCATTAGCCTTGATAGAACATCTTAAATTTTGTGTAAGCTCTGTATGTGTGCCATCTTGTTTGATCCTCACACCAACCTTGGGAGATAGGTGCCATTATTATCCCCATCTTTACAGATGAGGAAACTGAGTCTGAAAGAGGTTAAAATGGCAACTTGCTCAGGGTCATTTAGCTTGTAAAGTGCATGAAGGGGGCAGATGGGTGGCTCAGCAGTTAGAGAGCCAGGTCTGGAGTTGGGAGGATATGGGTTCAAATCTGGCCTCTGATATTTCCTAGCTGTGAGACCTTGGGCAAGTCACATAACTCTGATTACCTAGCACTTGTGACTCTTCTATTTTAGAACTGATACTAAGACAGAAGGTAAGGGTTTAAAAAAAATAAAGTACATGAAGTAAGATTTGAACTAAGGTCTTCCTGATTCCACGTCCAACACTCTATCCATTGTTCCACCAAGATTCCTTAATGTTGCCTTTTTCAGAGCAATGACATCTTAACACTGTCCCCATCACATCATAGGGAAGGGAGCAAGGATTGCCAAACAATGGCATGAATGTCTATAATGGCTTGGGGCTGCTTTTCAGGAACACCACTTTTGAGAGCCTGAGCTTTTCTCTTACACCAGCATAATGGAGAGTGTGAACAGCAGCAGTCACATTGGAAAGGTTGCTCTAGGAGGGTCTATAGAAGGGGTTCTCATCCTTTTTTTGCATCCTGGGCTCCTTTGGTGACAAACTAATAAGCCTTTAGACTCCTTATTGGAATAGTTTCATGGTGTGCAAAATAAAATACAGAGAATGACAAAGGAAACCAATTATGTTGAAATACAGTTATAAGAAATCTACAACATTGAAATATTTTATGTATGGTTAGACACACACACACACACACACACACACACACACACACACACACACAAGTTCCAAGACCTCAGGGTAAGAATCAGTGGAATAGGTTCATGGACTGGACAACCAACCTCTTGGTTTGGTTTCTGGCTCTGCTGCTTCCTTGCTTTGTGACAAGTGTGAGGTACTTCTCTCCTACTTGGGCCCCAGATTTCCATTCTCAAAAATGGGAATAAAAAAATCTGTTCCTTCTCAACCCCAAAGTGGAGTCATAAGAGTCGATGAAATGAATCCATGTGAATATATTACATCACCTTGGAGAAAGGTACTAAAATGACGGACACAGCTCCCTGCAAAAGAAGACATCTCCCTGGCAAAAGACTATCCTCCCCCTTTTTTCTACTGAGGAGACAGTCTTATTCCCAAGGTTTTAGAAGTGATGCCTGGAATCAGTTGCACTCATACCTCAGTTTCCAGCTTTTTCCAAGGATCTACCTCTCCATTTGTTTACTGGGTGAAGAGAATGGGGAGTCAGTGCCTCTCACAGGTGGTAGGGAATTGATAATTGGACTCTAGTGAGCCCCAGGTGCCTCTAGGAGAGCCAGGGGAGGCTTTCTTGGAATGTCTCCGAGGGCTTGAGTGGCAGTGGGAGCTTTAGGGGTTGGAAGGGTGCCAGAGCCAAAAACAAAATAAAAAACCCCACCATTAAGGAGAGTCCTGGAGGGGGCCAAGGAGAAGGCAGGTGGGATGGACAGAAGAGTAAAGGAGGAAGTCAGTGGGTGGAGAGAGGAGAGTCAACAGAAATTGCACTAAGAACCTAAATACCTGGCACAGCCTCCCTTTATTGAATTCCAGGCTAGTTGTACCCTTTGGTTGTCCTCCCAAAGTCATTTTTCATCTCTGAAAAGTTGTCCTATGATTTTAATTGGTTCCCTCCAACTCGTTAAATCTACACCCACTGAATCCCAGGATAGATAAGGTAGGAAGGATGCCAGAGGTCATCCAGTTCATTGGATGAGAAAAAAAGGAATTTCTCTATCATTCCTGATAAATGGTCATTCAGCCTCAGCTTTGAAGGACTTCAGTGACAGGGAACTGCCTCCCCTCCCTCTTTTGGACAGCTCCAGTTGTTAGGATGTTTTTTCCTTACTTGGAACCTAAATCTACCTCTCTGTAACTTTTATCCATAGTTCTTATGTCTGTCCTCTGGGGCTTTAACAAAACAAATCTAAGCCCTCTTTCCCTCTGGACATCATAATACCTCTAGTAGCTTACCTTGTTGTGATTCTCAAATGAGATCATGTGTTGCAGGCATCAAATTAGTACCTTGTGACTGTTTGACAAAAGGCAGGGTTGGTGTGTAAAGCATTTCATTTTGACAAACCTTGAGGCACTATGCAAATACCAGCTCTTATTTTTCTTCTTTCACTTGATGTTCTTTAAGTTTCTGAAGAAAGTTATTGTGTTGTCTTCCCTTTACCCTCTTCCCCACAAATCTTTAGTTTCTCCAACTGGTCCTCCTCACAAGGATTCGTCATCTTTGTCATTTTACTTGGTATGAACCCTATGTAGTCAGTATATTTCCTGAACTATAGCTCCAAGACCTAATGTAAGACTCCAGGTGTGACCTGACCAGGGCAGAGTATAAGAGAACTGTCACACTTGTTCTGGACATGATGTCTCTTTCATTTATTTATTTATTTTTTGGGCTGCCACATCACACGATTGACTCATTGAAATTGCAGTCAACTAAAGTCTTTATATCTCACCCCCTGCAACCCCCCCATTGTCTAGTTAGCCATACCTCCATCATCCTATACTTGTGAAAGTGAGTTTTCCAAGTGAAGAAATTTAGATTTATCCCAATTTAAATTTCATCTTGGTATGTTCATCCCATCATTCTAGCCTGCCATGATTTTGTTTTGTATCGTGACTCTGACAGCTATGATGCTAGCTATAGCTAGCTCTTCCTCTCAGCTTTGTATCCTTTGCAAATTTTCTTTCCACCAAGAAACTGGTAAAAAGGTTCAATGGCACAAGGATCTGTAGACTATTCCATTAGGGATCCCCTCCAAGTTAACATCAGCCCATTAAGAATTACCCTTTGGGTCTGGTCATTCAGCCAATTCCAAAACTAGTTACTTGTACTACCATTTTGCCCATATTCCTTCATTGTGTTCATGAGGACAACATGAGAGCTGGTGTGAAATTATTTGCTCAAATGCTTTCTCAGAAAACTCCTGAGAGATTGAAACTTCTGTACTTGATGTAGAGAGAAAGTAAATGAGGAATCCCTTCCCTTTGCCCTATTGGTAGTATGTCCCATAAAGATGAGGTGACTCAGTGAATAGAGTGCAGGATTTGGAGTTAGGAAGACCTGAGTTCAAATGTAGCTTCAGATCCTTATGTTATATGGCTCCAGACAAGTTACTTCATCTCTCAGCCTCAGTTTCCTTATCTGTTAAATGGGGATAATAAAGCCACATACCTCAGAGTATTGTGGTGAAGAACAAATAGATTAATATATATGTAAAGTGCTTTTAAAACCTTAAAACAGCATAGACATACTAGTTATTATTTATTAGACTAGGGCTTTTGGGGTAGAGAGGTGTGGCCTTTGAGGGCTCTTGAGGCTACTCATGGGAGTCAAGATCCTTCTCTGGAATGATTCATATCTAAGGAATAAAGACAACTACTCTAGGTCTGAGCCTCTGGGACCCCGTATAAGACAAACTACATACTAATCCTTTTTAATACTCCTGGAAACTACTGTCCGACCCAAACAGATGAGCCAAGGGGCATAAAGAGAAATAGAATCGAGACAGGATCAGGTTCTAGTCCTGGTTAAACCTCTACTTTATTCAAGGCCTTGGAAAAAAATTTTGAACCAGTCTTCCAATTTCCTCAGGCATAAAATGGAGAAAATCAATCTGGTCTGGTGTAGACATGATGTGGGAGTGTGCATGGGTATTAGGATGTGAAAATGCTTTGAAAGTATAATTTATACAAGTGTCATTGTGTAATTAATAACAAGGGTTTATATTGTTCCCCATAAAATCTAAAGGGGGAAAAACAAAGCCAGTTTATCAAAACTGTTTGACAAGAGAGGGTTGGCATAACCTGGCTATCTGGCAAATTTCTTTCAATCACATGCAAGTCTTTGGAGCTGAGAATTGAACAAAGGATCCTTAAGGGAATTGCATGCATCATTTGAGGATAGTTCTTCATTTCTTAAGTCCCTTAAGAGACTTGATAGACACATACTTTTTTGAAAGACCAATCTCCCTTTTGTTTCTCTGTCATCCCCAATTTGACCAATTGGGAAACTGAGGCATTATAAGGAAAACAGCCCGTGGTTATTCTGAGGTAGAACAAAAGATTGAACCTTGGAATTCAGTCCTTGTTGACTTTTCTCACTTCTTTCTTTCATGTGCTCATGGTGGGGAAAATCTGAGTGGGCTTCAGAAATTTAAGTTCTTCTACATGACCATCAGTCTCCCCATTTCCCTAATCTTGCTGAGGGACACTTTTTCCACTAAAAGGATTTTGGGTGCTCCCTTTAGCTAAGATCTCTGAGCAGAGAGCTGGTTCGACTGTTTTGGAACAGATGGAGGAGATTTCCTTGGCCATGCAAAACCATAGCAAGAAGCTTTCATGCCTGACTACATCACAGCTCTGCAGAATCCTTGAGCTTTTGTGCTGGAAGGAACATCAAGAGGTCGGCTTGTCCAGCACCCAGTCTTTATGTAGATGGCCGGTTCTAGACCTTCCAGTACTTTTGGCTCCCTTTCCCATTCTGCTAGATCTTCAAGGAGAGGCCTCTCAGCGTCACCCTGGCTCTAGTGCCCTGCCCAGCTCTTGGGGTGCCACACCCTGCACTGCTTCCGCTTGGGGAGAGAAGACTGTCCACATTAAGGATCCCTGATCTAAATGGGTTTGGGATTGAGGTCACAGCAGCTGGCATAGAGGGACCAAAGTGAGGGCAGGTCTTAAAATCCCAGGAGCATCTCCCCTCCCCATAGTCACAGGTTAGCAGCAGGCAGTGTAGGGGCTCAGTTATTAAACTAAAGGCAGAATCTGGAGGATAAAAGGCGGGGGATTTCCGGATGCGGTTTTCATTTAGGAAGGGGGGAGTGCGCAGGACCTGAGCCTCGAGGCAGCGACCTTAGGGACAGAGGAGCTAGAACCAGCCAACTATTCTATCTGGGAGCGGTGGTTGGAGACTCCGTCCACCCTCTCCATCTCTCTAGGAATGTTCTAACTTGCCCGCAGTGGAGAGGAGAAAGCCAGAGAGAAGCATCCCTAAACTGCTCTGGGAGGAAAAGTTGTTTGGCAGTTGTCGACGAGAACGGACGGACTTTGTCCCAAAGCCAGACCAGGTGTGGAGCCCCAGGAGCCCCGGGACGGGAATGGGTGGACACACACCTCTCCTGCCCCGGCATCTCCCTGCGCCCCCATCTCCTACCACCCTCTCCACCATCAGCACCCAGGGTTGGCTTAGAAAAATAAAGTTCAGTTCTTACTGACCGTCAGCATCAAAGTGCTTCCAAATGTCCAGGAACTGGGACGCCGTCACCTCGGCCAGGTGCAGGTAAGGAGGCTGCTGCTGTCCTGCCATGATGGATGGGTGGGTCGGACCAAGGCTCAGCGCTGCGCTCTCCCTGCGGCTCCCCGGCTCTGGATCCCCAGTACTGCAACCAGCCCAGGCGCTTCTCCTCCTTTATATAGAGCCTCGGGAGAGTGCGCGCGGGGAGCGGCCCCCACTAGAGGGCGCACGGATGCAGCGAACGAGTCTTGGGATCTGGAAGGCAAGGATGGGACTGGGCAGCGTTGATCCTGAGGAAGGTACACAATGAGGAGGGGACGTGATGAGCCTGCCCCATCGGACTTTCTGATGACTTGCCCTCCTCCTCTCCATCCTGGTGATCTCACCTTGCCCACAGCCCACGTCTGGGACAAGAGGGACCTGCCGAAACTAATGGTGGGATCCCGAGGGAAGTGGGATGGACTAGCTACTTGTCCCCACACTGTCTCCATCCTGTTCTATTTGTGGAGGGAGCATGTGGGTTCACTGGGGTCAGGATTCACAGAGCCGTCCAGAATTAGAAGTGGGGAGGAAGAGACCTAGCCCAGTTCTGCTCTCTGGGGATTTGGCCAGAGTTTGTCCAAGCTTGACCAAGGGAGGTTCTGAACCACCTCTTGGAGAAAATGAAGACTTTTAGTGCCGGTGCTTCCTCGATGGGCATGTTGGCATTGCCCTTGTGCCCTGGGCCATAGAAGCTTAGCCCAGGACCTTGCCATCAGGAAAGCACAGCCTGGTAGATGCCTGCCTTACCCGGCAGCTTCTTGGCAGCTCTGTACCCCCTTCCTGCTCCCCACCTGCTCCATCACTAGGAACAGCAGAGTTGTGAATTAATGCTCATTAACATGTGTTAATGAGTGTTAGCTGAACAGTCTTCAGAAAAGAGGAGGGAGGAGAAGGAGGTGAATCAGAGAGGTCAGTAGGAGAGAGGAGAGGCTAGAGAAGAAGAGATCTTATCTGTTAAGTGAAGGGAAGATCCCTGAAGGAGAGAGGCTGGGTCAAGGCAAATTACACTCTACTCCTCTTTCCCAACATTTTTTATGGTTGAGATGTACATGAAGGGCAGGCAGCCTTGAAGTGAAAAAAAAAAAACCAACCAACCAACCAACCAATCTGGGTCCTAGTTTTTCCATCTCTAAAAGATGAGGATTTGGACTACATCATCTGGAAGGTTTGTTCTACTTCATATTCTTTGAGCAACAATACTAGTTTACATTCAGTCTACCAAGTGCTTTCTTTCCTCAATCAACTTTAGGAGATGCAACCAATTATAATCCCCATTTTAGGGGTGTAGAAATAGTATCAGGGAAATATGAAACGACTTGCCCAATGTCACAAACTTAGTCCCAGATATTCTAATTTTTAGGTCAGTACTCTCTCCATGAAACTGCTGTCGTAAATGACAAAAGAACATCATAGTCTGAGGGCAACTGCTGGTACTGCTGCTGCTGCTGGTCCAAAAGGGAGAATGGGTTACCTGCCTGATGGAAATTATAGGATGATTTATGTCTATATGAATTTTTAGGACTTTAAAAAATGCCAGATGACATGAGTTATTTCTTTCTTTCCTGTTCAATCCCTCCTTGATTCTGCCCATCCACATGGTTTTTTGTATCCACGCTGGTTGCATAGAGACCACCTCTCTTTGCTGTGCCTGATGAAAAGTGGGAGAGGAAACTGGAATGAAATCCTTCTTCAGGAAACTGAAGACTACTTGTGTCTATGTTCAGCTAGCCTTGATCACAGATGCCAATTTTTCCCTAAAGGGAATGGAATCAACCTTGTGGCTTTGGTAGGGATAAACTCTTAAGAAATTTCCTGGCCAGCACCATCCTGGAAAGACAGTGGATCATGAAGGTTGGAGCCCCATAGGAGGGCAGTCTCCTACCGGGAACATAGATTGAGCAGAACAGATTTCTGAGTTATTAACTGGTGAGTTCCTGACTCATCTAGGGCCAAAGACCAAAGACTTCTCATTTCATTTACTAGGAAATGGAGAATGGTATCTTTTTTCCAATAGTTGTAGAAATTGGACAGATAATGCCTAGAGAGATGCTGAATATCGTTACAATAGAATTAAGGTAACAATTAAACCTGATCTTGCAAGCATCCATAGACTCTTGTTTTGAAATTCTTGAGACATGACTTCAGCTATTCTGTGCTCTTTCTGGGAAGTGCCACTCCTGGATTTCTCCAGGCCCTAAAATGGGGAAGCTTAAGTCTTTGAAGTTCCCTCTGCCCTTATACGCATTTCTATACTCAAGGGATAGTTGCTGGACAGCGACAAACCTCTCTTTCATACCCCCTCCCCAGCACAAAAGACAAACTCTGACTGACTGGGGAAGGTCAAGAGGAGGAATCCTAGAATTTTGTGCATTTGAGGTCCTAATGTGCTTATAGATCATTTATCCAGTCTCTCAGTCTCATCTAAGAGGGAAGGATCTAAGGCAATGATGTCAAAATCTACTATAAATAGGTGCCACTAAAGCATACATAAGAATTTCCGCTGGCTACATATTGACTTAGAAAACTACATATTAAAATTATGTTCTATTATATTTTATTTAATTATCTCCCAATCATATTTTAGTCTACTCCCATGTTTGACATTTCTTGGCATAAATGTTATTACCTCCATTTTATAGATGAGGAAACTGAGGCCCAAAGTGAATAAATGCGTTCACGAATCACCCTGCTAATAAGTATCAGAGCCAAGACTTGAACTTTGGCAAGAAGATCACAGGAACTTTTCTTGATTTCCCTTTCTATTTAGCAAATACTCGTGTTTCTGTGAGACAACTGACGTGGAATTTTTAAGTCAATTAGACAGTGTTCCCAAGGCCAAGTCCTCTCTGTGATACCAGTGTTCCCAGGGGTTAGAGCTTAATACTCCTCCCACTACCATCCTGGAAAAGGGTAATTGAGGCTGATTCACTCCATGCCCCTGATCAAGGAGCCCCTTTGCCCTCTGGAGGCATTCTCTTCCCTCCTTTAATCCTCCAATATGACTCTCCATAGGGAGAGGGATTGCTGTTATGATGGACAGCAGGAGTAAAAGGGAAGAAAAAAACAACAACTCCAGGCTGTACATCCACCTGGCTGTGGTTTGAACATCTGGTGGTATTTTTGGTTTCATCAAAGGAAAACATTCAGAATCTAGACCCCCATCTCTTGACTGCCTCTAAATATTCTTTCCATCCTTAGCCCTTTTGCTTTTGGATACTTTTTCTTTGGTTCTGTTTCTGGTCTTTTGGGACAGGTTAGAAAGGTCGAGCCTGGCTGCTGAGGGTGCCAGCAGAGCCAGCCTTGCCTCCCAGACTTTCAGATGAAAGGGATGCAGGAACACAGTGGTTTCCATAGAAACAGGTATGGGGAGGGGGGGAGGATAGATGGTACCCAGAGGAGGGAGGAGGACCCATTAGGTAAGTGGGTCTGAAGGAAAGAGGGTGAGGCCATGAAGCTGAATTGGTTTGTAAATCTATGAGCATCTCCTTACCCTCAAGGGGTTCTGGGTCACCCTAATGAGGGCTTAAGGCTCCCTGTCAGAAGGCTTAAAAGAAGAAGCATGCTACCCTGGTTATTGAAGTGTTAAGAAGCAATTTTTTTTGGTCCCCTTCCTGCCCTTTGCTGGTACTTTTTACTAATATGACTGTAGGAAGAAAGCCACAATCCTCTTGAATGCAGTCTGTTGAGCCAGGGAGAGCTAAAATCTGAATGCTCCAGGGAAGTTTTAGATGATCCAAGAACCAAAGGTGTGTGACATAAGACAAGGTACGTATACTGTAAACACAGAGGAAAGCCCAAATTCCCAATTAATGGAGTTCAACTGTGAATTGAAAACCATAAGACAAAGGATTCTGGCAGGATGAGTTCCTGGCTGGAACTAGATGAACTAAATTCCCCTCCTATTGTCAACACTTTGGTTGGCAAGAAGAGCCCAGGAAGCTTTTCTTGATTTTATGACCTTGGGTAAAACCTATTATTCTTCTGGGTTCTGTCTGTAAAATGGATCTAATAATTCTAGTCCTCCCTACTGCACAGTGTGAAATAATGCAACCCAGCACAACAAACTAACATTAAGTGTCTACCATATGTAAAGCACTGTATGTCAAGGCTGTTGTAAGGATTATATAAACTGAGAAATGTGACTTTTTGGAAGGAAAAGTATGTGGAATTATGAATAAGGAGAGAGGGAAACAGTCCTCTCCTGTGGCAACAAATGAATCCAAACTTAGCAGAGACTTGATAACAAACTGCTGGGTTTGGCCTGTGCCTGGAGGGTCTGGCATTGTGTCCTGCCTGGGCACTGTTAGCAAACAGACCTCTTCCATTTCCTGGCTAAATAGGACTTCCCGATGACAGGGAAACTGGGACTCTTACCAAGGACCAAAAAAAAAAAAGGGCTTTTTTCCTAACCAGACGAATGGATCTCTGGGAATGTCCAGTTCCCAGGACTCCCTGGGATAAAGGGAGGGCTTTGGTAGGCTTGAATGTCTCAGACTGAATGGACAAGTACTCCCTATAGGTCTTGTGACCCACAGCCATGTAGGAGAACAAGGGAACTTTCTAGCCTCTGAAAAAAGTCATTCTGATACACAAGACCCACAGATCCAAATGATACAATCCCTTTAGCTCAGGAAAGGAAGCAGCTTTTGCAAAAGTTGGTACTGAAACAATCAGCAAAGCTGAGCCTCAAGAAACAAGTCATGGCCAGGTCCAGCTCCCTTCTTGAGGTTAACAAGGTGTTTGCTGAACCATCTTGGTGCTTCTTGGTTCTCAGTAGCAGGGGCTGCATATTCTTTCTCCCACTGCTCCAGAGATCTGCTCTGGGCTTGCTAATTTATATTTGGTGAATAGAATATTCTATGTGTAAAGTGCAGGGGAAAAGAAAGAGAATTTATTCATTTTTAAGTTCTGGACCCAGTAAGAACTAACTGACTTCAGGCCCAATTAACCTGGGTAGGGGACAGTGTTGTCCTGATATAACCCCTTGTAAATTGGAAGGCTCAGGGTGTGGGTAAGCTGGACCAGAACAGTCAGGCTGGCCAGCATTTGTTGTACCTGAATTTTGTGCCAAGCCCTGTTCTAGACACTGTAGGGCAGGGTTTGTTTATCTAGGGTGTGGAACCTTTGTTTTTAAAAAATATTTTGTATTTCAACATAATTATTTTCCCTTGTCATAAAAGCATTATGCAGAGAAGGGATCCATAGACTTCATCAGACTGTCAAAGGAATCCATGATACAAAAAAGAGTTATGAACCTTTGCTCTAGGGTCAGATAGAAGAGAGAAAATAATCACAATAATATCTAATATTTTATAATGCATTTTAAAGTTTGCAATGCCCTTTATATATGTTATCTTGTCTGAGCCTTTTAAAATTCTTACTTTATAGGGGACAGCTGGGTGGCTCAGTGGATGGAGAGTCAGGACTACAGATGGGAGGTCCTAGGTTCAAATCTGGCCTCAGACACTTCCCAACTGTGTGACCCTGGGCAAGTCACTTAACCCCCATTGCCTAGCCTTTACCATTCTTCTGCCTAGGAACCAATACACAGTATTAACTCTAAGACAGAAGGTAAGGTTTTTTTTTTAATTCTTACTTTATAGATGAGAAAACTGAGGCAGACAGAGGTTAAGTGACTGGTCAAGGATCATGCAGCTAGTAAATGTCTGTGTTGGCATTCAAATTCTGGTTTTCCTGACCTCTAAGCCTAAAACTCTACAAACCACATCATCTAGTTAAATGGAGTCAAGTCAAGTCAATTAGCATTTATTATTTATCTGCCTTGTGTCAGACACTATGTTAAGATCCAAGAATACGAGGAATTGCAAAAATGGTTCCTCCCTTCAAGGAGCTAATAGGGGAGACAATAAATGAATACTGTGTACAAATTATATATACAAGACAACTTGGAGATACTCTCAGTAGGAAGGCAGTAACTAGCATTAAGAGGGACACCAAGAAAAACTCACAGAAGATGGGATTTTAGCTAAGATTTAAAAGAAGCCAGTGCCTGGAGCCAGAGATGAGAGAGAACATTCCAGGCATGTGTGGTGGCCAGTGACAGTGCCCAGAGCCAATATGGGTTTTCTTGTGGGAGGAAGAACAAGGAGGCTAGTGTTTCTGGATCTAATTGCCTAGATGAAATCTCTACTCTTAAAACATTATATTATAATTAGGGACCCATCTCAAATAATTTATGAACCCAAACCATTCTTAGCAAGAATAAATGGTGTAGGCAAAGGGAGATATGGGTTCAAATTCAGACCCTGATATTTAACTAAATTAAATGCCTTTTCCATATGCAAAATTGGGATAATAATCCTCATACTATCCATGACACAGTCTTTTATTTTGAAGAAAACACTGTAAATCTTAATGTTCCACAAAAAGTTAAACACTGGAGGCTTTACCCATTATTGCTGGGCATTTATCTGACTCTTTTTAATATTAGGGATCAGGTACTGCCAGTCTCATGCTCACCTAGGCAGTTGTGTAATCAATCCAAAGCCAAAGAGAAATTGGGCTGTCAATCTTTTTATAGTTCTTAAGGAGTTGGCCATCTTTATTTTCTTGTTCTGTCTCTTTTCAGGTGACAGTGCTCTTTTTATTTCTCTAGGGATGCAGTCTATATAATTTTATTGAATAAGATGTAAGAAGAAGGAGGAAGAGAAGAAAAATATGGAGAAAGGAGGGAAGGAGATGGGAAAAGAGAGGAGGAGAAGAAAAGAAGGAAGAGGAAAAGAAGAAAGAGGAAGAGAACAAGAGAAAGAAAGTAGAAAGAGAAGAAGAGGAGAGAGGAGGAGAAAAAATAGGAGGAGGAGAAGAAAGAGAGGAAGGAGGAGTAGGAGAAAGAGGAGAAGAAGAAGAGAAGGAAGAAGCTGGTGGGGACTGAGGTGTCACATGGCTCCTGGCATTTTTACCCCTAGTGGGGGAGGGGAAAGAAGGTTACTCTTCCAAACCTCTTAACTTTAGCCAGTGCATATTAGGGTAGAACCACCTATGGACAGGAAGTAGAGATTGAGAACATGGCCCATTCCATGAAAGAACAGTGCGTTACAGCTTTAGGATTTCTTTTCTTACTACTGTTCATGGGTGTACTGATTAGGTACCTTGCAGTTGATAGCTTGAGTAATCTCGAGATTCAGAGGGGGGTTCATCTCCCTACACCCCTTTGCCATTTTGGCCTGCCCAGTCTCTGCAACACATTCAATATGGGGTTTGTCCACACTATGCCTAGTGTGGATATGGGGAACCCTTGAGGTGTGACCAAAGGAATCTAGATGGATGATAATTCTGGGGAGGGGAAGGAACCCTAAAGAGTCTAGAGGTGAATTTTTAGCTTTTTAGACTCCATTTCTAACTGTTTTAGTTTGTTCCCCTCCAAATAGTGAAGAAGTCTCTGTAACACAGCTATAGGAATTGGAGAAAAGGACTCTTGAGTTCAGTGTCTATGTCCTGTCACATATATTGTATTTGCTGATTGTTTGTTTTAAGATTTAATTTTGTTTTGTAAGTTCACATATTACTCTAATCTAATATCTTCTGTTATACTATGTCATTTTTAGCTACTGTGCTTTGGCCATTAGCTATATGTTCTGATGCAATGTCTTTATTTATACCCTCTTCATATGACTGGACTGGAGAAAATACCATTGTAAAGGTCCATAAACAAGTTGGACAAACTCTTTTCTGTGGCAAAACCATAGGTCCTTATGGATGCTGGGTTTGTCACCAGATCCATCAAGATCACATGTTGCCTTAACAGCCTTTTGTTCCTTTTTTCCTTTGTTAATTGTCACATAGATGATGATGGAAGGACTCCATCAAACTGGTTACAACCTATATACAACCTTTGTAGAATTTAATGACTTAAGAATTTAAATTGATTTTAAGGGGTCTTCAGAAGTAATTTTCAGATAACTAGTAGCACCACTACCTCTGACTGATCTTTTGCCTGCCTTTGAGTTGTTTGTAACAAGAGATAAGGGTCCATTTAGTAGTTGAAGTGAAGTGCAATAGTATTATTGTATTCCCCACCCCCACATTTATTAAAAATGTAATGGATGAGACATCTGAAGTGATTTTCACTATTGTAGTCCTTGTCTCCACATTGCAGTGGATGGGACATATAAAAACATTCCTTTTATGCTGTTACAATCTCATACTAGAGGGGGGAGATTTCCCAAGGGGCTTGGTTACCCTGTAATGGGTTATAATCTCATCTGGGAGGTGGGAAGGATTTTCCAATGGAGGCTCTTGGCTCTTGGATGGGTTTTTATATTTGTAACTCTTCAGCTTACTCTACCCTTCCACCAGAATGATCTAGATTCTTGGTGATGTTTTAGACCCAAAAGGTTTTCAAAGGCAGTACAGAAGTTTGTGTTTTTTCAGGGCTCCTCTGCCATATTTTGGAATGATGGCAGTAATAGACTTTGTTAAAAAATATCTCAGTCAAGGTTGAAAGATTGACTAGATCTGTAGAACTTGTGATGAGTATCCATGAGCTTCAAAGCTTTTTTTTTTAAAATGTCACACAGCAGGTGGCTATAAAGACTGATGTGAATCATAATGATAGTGGGTTTGTTTGCTATTGTAATTAAATGGGCTCTTGTGATTTGGGGGATTTTGGTACTTCTTTGAATGTGCATTAGCTGCTGCAATACCGTTTTAAAAAATCTGTTACTTTATGAAAATCATGTGCACCCACACTGTGGATCATGGCCAAGTTAAAAAGGAAATGGATCTCATTTTGGGGTGAGAAAACTTTGTATTGTGCCTCTCCTTCACTAACACAGTGTGTCACTGAATGTGAACTATATATTTTTGATTTTTTAAAAAAATTATTATTTTTTTTTCCTTATATGTGCAATAGAATATTTGAGTTTTTTCCTCTTATTTTTTTGTACTTGAAGCATATGTTACCAGTATTAATATTTTTTTCCCACTAGGATAAGTTAAAAATGTCTGTTAACCCTAATGTCAATGTATACCCAAAAGCTTTAGACTATAGAAACCTGCCATTGATTAAGTATTATGGGAATTTTATTAATGACTGTGTCTGATTCCAGGAGCAGGTATCACAAAAAGCCACTATACAGTGCCAAGGAGCACAAAGTTAATCTGCACAGTGCCAATGAGCACAAGATCAAAGCGACCAACTAGTCCCAGTGGGATTGATGAGATTTTGCTCCAAGACAGGGGACTTGACCTTATTTTGAGGTTCAAGGTTGAGGCTGTTCGACAACGTCAGATGCAGTATTTCCCCATGTCATTTTCAGACAAAGTACCTTGGATTAGCTATAATTCTGGCTCCCCTATACCTTAGAGTAAAGGTGAAGTCAGACCAGGAATGATATTTCCCATTTACTGTAAAAATCTAGTCCATTTTCTCTCTCTTGGCGATTTCTCTCTCTATGGTGATTTTCTGTAGTCTTGGCTGCTTATTGGGTAAGTGCATAATTTCTACTACAGGCTTATGAGACATAAATCACTTTAATCAGACCCTGATTCTAGAACCTGTTATAGGTTTGTTCTTTCCTAGAATTGTTGCACATAAGACTTTGATATTTTATATTTCATCCAGAAGTTATTTTTCTCTTTTATTTGGATTTTTTCATGTTTTTTATTTCCTTTGACAATTAATTCATATACCTCATAACTCAGTCATGTATCTCTGGGTGATCCATGTGTTTATTAACACCCTCCTCAGGGGTGGGGGGGGGGAAGATTATATTATTATCCTATAATGCAAAGTTTGAATTCTTTTGAGAGTAATTTTAGGATAAGAAATTTGCTACCTCCTCAAATCCAGAAAGTTAACTATTTGGAGAAGGTGCCATGAAGATGCTTGCAGAAACCACACTGCACCAAAAGATTCAGAATGAACTTTGGATGTGGTGAATTGAACTGTGGGGAGTTGAATGCATTTGTTTTGAGTGTACATTCTTATGCCAAAGGGGACTTTCTCCTAATTGTTTTTTTTTTTGTCAATGTAGCAATCATTGGTTTTGTTCTTTTTCTCTGTTATTTCCCTTTTATCCCCCAATTTTTGTAATTTCCCCTTAGACACTGTAATATTGTATGTACCTCTAGTTAAAGATCTTTAGAGATATAAGTTGGTTATGTGTTCTGATTCCATGGGGTAACTAGGCATATAACTCTGGAAGATTTCTACATGCTCATTTTCCATGAGAATCACAGGGAGGATTATGTAATTAGAATTTTGTACCCCAAGACTCCATTTCCTAGAATCCCACTTTTGTCCTTATGTTACCTTCTTATATTTTGGAGATAAAGTTTCTGTAACCCTACCCTTACTCTCTCTTCTCCCACTAATGTGGTCAGGAAAACTTCTCTTTACTGTCTTTTACTTTTGCCTTTTTATTTCCTGTACTTCAAGTCATTATTAATAAATCTTATAAAATATACTTGGAGTTGTTGGATATCAATTTTAATCTTACAGTTTCACAGAGAAACTTGAGGTCATGGAATAAACTGCTTAATTAAAAAAAAAAAGCAACATAGCTCTAATTCTATGAGTTCTCTCCCTTTCCTGCCCCTCTCCACCCTGAAATGTTTCCCTTTCCAGAGAGTCATTCCTTATATCAAAGAATTTTTTTAAAAGAGGAAAAAAAATTTAGCAAAACCAAAAGACATGTCCCCAAATCCCATGTGTACTATTCTAGACTTATAGTTCCCCTATATCTGCAAAGTAAGGCCTGGGGAAGTGTCTTCCCTCAATACTTCTCTACTTGGCCAACTCTATTATAGGTTCACAGCATTCAATTTAATGGTTTTGTTGTTCCCTTTGTTTACTTCCATTGCAATCATTGTCTCTAATTTTTTTCTTCTGGTTCTACTTATTTCATATCATCAATTCATATAAGACTTTTCACACTTTTCTGTTTTTATCATATTAATTGTTTCCTATAACACAATAATATTCTATTATACATCAAATTTGTTCAGCCATTCTGTAATTGATGGACTTACGTTTTTAGGATTTTTTGCTACCAAAAAAGTGCTCTGCTATAAACATTTGGATGTATACTGACCTTTTTTTTTTTAATCATTGAGTTACTTGGGGTACATATCTGGAATGGGCCAAAGAGTATGAACATTTTAGCCACTTTCTTTACATAATTTCAGATTGCATTCCAGAATGGTTGGACCAATTTACAGATCCATCAACAGTACATTAATATTGGATGAATAATTGAATCTCTTTGGCCTCCATTTCTTTTCTTTTTTAATTTTCCTTTTTTG